>NW_028257675.1:0-85805 GCF_054643075.1 Acanthaster planci | reverse complement strand
TGCAGTAGTTAGGAAAATATCGTCAAAAGAAAGTGTGAGTTTTCTTCTGACTGCTCGAAATGTTTACGTGATTCTAGCCTTCGCTATAAAAGTCCTATTCCGCACAGAAAATTCTTCTTATATTCGAGCATAAAAGGTCTACAAATTATATAAAACTGCCAATCTTGCTGTCATCCGAAAGGGCACATGTTCCTCTATATATTCATATAAGTTTCATATCCATATGTGCAGTAGTTAGGAAAATATCTGCAAAAGAAAGTGTGAGTTTTCTTCTGACTGCTTGAAATTTTTGCGTGATTCTGGCTTTGCCAGCGCTATACCGGTGCTGTTCCACTGCATATATGCGAGCATAAAAAGTCTACAATTTATCTTAAACTTTCAATCATGGTGCATTCTGAAAGGGCACATGTTCCTCTATCTATTCATGTAAATTTCATATTCATATGTGCAGTAGTTAGGAAAATATATGCAAAAAGAAAGTGCGAGTTTTCTTCTGACTGCTCGAAATGTTTACGTGATTCTAGCCTTCGCTATAAAAGTCCTATTCCGCACAGAGAATTCTTCTTATATTCGAGCATAAAAGGTCTACAAATTATCTAAAACTGCCAATCTTGCTGCATCCGAAAGGGCACATGTTCCTCTATATATTCATATACGTTTCATATCCATATGTGCAGTAGTTAGGAAAATATCTTCAAAAGAAAGTGCGAGTTTTCTTCTGACTGCTTGAAATTTTTGCGTGATTTTGGCTTTGCCTACGCTATACCAATTCTGTTCCACTGCATATATGCGAGCATAAATAGTTTACAAATTATCTTAAACTTTCAATCTTGGTTCCTTCTGAAAGGGCACATGTTCCTCTATCTATTCATATAAGTTTCATATCCATATATACAGTAGTTAGGAAAAATATCTTCAAAAGAAAGTGTGAGTTTTCTTCTGACTGCTCGAAATGTTTGCGTGATTCTAGCCTTCGCTATAAAAGTCCTATTCCGCACAGAGAATGCTTCATATATTCGAGCATAAAAGGTTTACAAATTACCTCAAACTTTCAATCTTGCTGTCATCCGAGAGGGCACATGTTCCTCTATATATTCATATAAGTTTCATATATATATGTGCAGTAGTTAGGAAAATATCTGCAAAAGAAAGTGTGAGTTTTCTTCTGACTGCTTGAAATTTTTTTTACGTGATTCTGGCTTTGCCTGCGCTGTACCGGTTCTGTTCCACTGCATATATGCGAGCATACAAAGTCTACAAATTATCTTAAACTTTCAATCTTGGTGACATCTGAAAGGGCACATGTTCCTCTATCTATTCATATAAGTTTCATATCCATATATGCAGTAGTTAGGAAAATATCGTCAAAAGAAAGTGTGAGTTTTTTTCTGACTGCTTGAAATGTTTGAGTGACTCTAGCCTTCGCTATAAAGGTCCTGTTCCGCACAGAGAATGCTTCATATATTCGAGCACAAAAGGTTTACAAATTACCTCAAACTGCCAATCTTGCTGTCATCCGAAAGGGCACATGTTCCTCTATATATTCATATACGTTTCATATCCATATGTGCAGTAGTTAGGAAAATATCTTCAAAAGAAAGTGCGAGTTTTCTTTTGACTGCTTGAAATTTTTGCGTGATTTTGGCTTTGCCTACGCTATACCGATTCTGTTCCACTGCATATATGCGAGCATAAATAGTTTACAAATTATCTTAAACTTTCAATCTTGGTTCCTTCTGAAAGGGCACATGTTCCTCTATCTATTCATATAAGTTTCATATCCATATATACAGTAGTTAGGAAAATATCTTCAAAAGAAAGTGTGAGTTTTCTTCTGACTGCTCGAAATGTTTGCGTGACTCTAGCCTTCGCTATAAAGGTCCTCGTCCGCACAGAGAATGCTTCATATATTCGAGCATAAAAGGTTTACAAATTACCTCAAACTTTCAATCTTGCTGTCATCCGAGAGGGGCACATGTTCCTCTATATATTCATATAAGTTTCATATATATATGTGCAGTAGTTAGGAAAATATCTGCAAAAGAAAGTGTGAGTTTTTTTCTGACTGTTTGAAATTTTTTTACGTGATTCTGGCTTTGCCTGCGCTGTACCGGTTCTGTTCCACTGCATATATGCGAGCATACAAAGTCTACAAATTATCTTAAACTTTCAATCTTGGTGACATCTGAAAGGGCACATGTTCCTCTATCTATTCATATAAGTTTCATATCCATATATGCAGTAGTTAGGAAAATATCGTCAAAAGAAAGTGTGAGTTTTTTTCTGACTGCTTGAAATGTTTGAGTGACTCTAGCCTTCGCTATAAAGGTCCTGTTCCGCACAGAGAATGCTTCATATATTCGAGCATAAAAGGTTTACAAATTACCTCAAACTTTCAATCTTGCTGTCAACCGAGAGGGCACATGTTCCTCTATATATTCATTTAAGTTTCATATCCATATATGCAATAGTTAGGAAAATGTCGTCAAAAGAAAGTGTGAGTTTTTTTCTGACTGCTTGAAATTTTTGCGTGATTCTGGCTTTGCCAGCGCTATACCGGTGCTGTTCCACTGCATATATGCGAGCATAAAAAGTCTACAAATTATCTTAAACTTTCAATCTTGGTTCCTTCTGAAAGGGCACATGTTCCTCTATCTATTCATATAAGTTTCATATCCATATATGCAGTAGTTAGGAAAATATCGTCAGAAAAAGTGTGAGTTTTTTTCTGACTGCTTGAAATGTTTGCGTGACTCTAGCCTTCGCTATAAAGGTCCTGTTCCGCACAGAGAATGCTTCATATATTCGAGCATAAAAGGTTTACAAATTACCTCAAACTTTCAATCTTGCTGTCATAGGAGAGGGCACATGTTCCTCTATATATTCATATAAGTTTCATATATATATGTGCAGTAGTTAGGAAAATATCTGCAAAAGAAAGTGTGAGTTTTCTTCTGACTGCTTGAAATTTTTTTACGTGATTCTGGCTTTGCCTGCGCTGTACCGGTTCTGTTCCACTGCATATATGCGAGCATACAAAGTCTACAAATTATCTTAAACTTTCAATCTTGGTGCATTCTAAAAGGGCACATGTTCCTCTATCTATTCATATAAGTTTCATATCCATATATGCAGTAGTTAGGAAAATATCGTCAAAAGAAAGTGTGAGTTTTTTTCTGACTGCTTGAAATGTTTGAGTGACTCTAGCCTTCGCTATAAAGGTCCTGTTCCGCACAGAGAATGCTTCATATATTCGAGCATAAAAGGTTTACAAATTACCTCAAACTTTCAATCTTGCTGTCATCCGAAAGGGCACATGTTCCTCTATATATTCATATACGTTTCATATCCATATGTGCAGTAGTTAGGAAAATATCTTCAAAATAAAGTGCAAGTTTTCTTCTGACTGCTTGAAATTTTTTTACGTGATTTTGGCTTTGCCTGCGCTATACCGATTCTGTTCCACTGCATATATGCGAGCATAAATAGTTTACAAATTATCTTAAACTTTCAATCTTGGTTCCGTCTGAGAGGGCACATGTTCCTCTATCTATTCATATAAGTTTCATATCCATATATGCAGTAGTTAGTAAAATATCTTTAAAAGAAAGTGTGAGTTTTCTTCTGACTGCTCGAAATGTTTGCGTGACTCTAGCCTTCGCTATAAAGGTCCTCGTCCGCACAGAGAATGCTTCATATATTCGAGCATAAAAGGTTTACAAATTACCTCAAACTTTCAATCTTGCTGTCATCCGAGAGAGCACATGTTCCTCTATATATTCATATAAGTTTCAAATATATATGTGCAGTAGATAGGAAAATATCTGCAAAAGAAAGTGTGAGTTTTCTTCTGACTGCTTGAAATGTTTGCGTGATTTTAGCCTTCGCTATAAAAGTGCTATTCCGCACAGAGAATTCTTCTTATATTCGAGCATAAAAGGTCTACAAATTATCTAAAACTGCCAATCTTGCTGTCATCCGAAAGGGCACATGTTCCTCTATATATTCATATACGTTTCATATCCATATGTGCAGTAGTTAAGAAAATATCTTCAAAAGAAAGTGCGAGTTTTCTTCTGACTGCTTGAAATTTTTGCGTGATTTTGGCTTTGCCTACGCTATACCAATTCTGTTCCACTGCATATATGCGAGCATAAATAGTTTACAAATTATCTTAAACTTTCAATCTTGGTTCCTTCTGAAAGGGCACATGTTCCTCTATCTATTCATATAAGTTTCATATCCATATATACAGTAGTTAGGAAAATATCTTCAAAAGAAAGTGTGAGTTTTCTTCTGACTGCTCGAAATGTTTGCGTGACTGTAGCCTTCGCTATAAAGGTCCTCGTCCGCACAGAGAATGCTTCATATATTCGAGCATAAAAGGTTTACAAATCACCTCAAACTTTCAATCTTGCTGTCATCCGAGAGGGCACATGTTCCTCTATATATTCATATAAGTTTCATATATATATGTGCAGTAGTTAGGAAAATATCTGCAAAAGAAAGTGTGAGTTTTCTTCTGACTGCTTGAAATTTTTTTACGTGATTCTGGCTTTGCCTGCGCTGTACCGGTTCTGTTCCACTGCATATATGCGAGCATACAAAGTCTACAAATTATCTTAAACTTTCAATCTTGGTGCATTCTAAAAGGGCACATGTTCCTCTATCTATTCATATAAGTTTCATATCCATATATGCAGTAGTTAGGAAAATATCGTCAAAATAAAGTGTGAGTTTTTTTCTGACTGCTTGAAATGTTTGAGTGACTCTAACCTTCGCTATAAAGGTCCTGTTCCGCACAGAGAATGCTTCATATATTCGAGCATAAAAGGTTTACAAATTACCTCAAACTTTCAATCTTGCTGTCATCCGAGAGGGCACATGTTCCTCTATATATTCATATAAGTTTCATATATATATGTGCAGTAGTTAGGAAAATATCTGCAAAAGAAAGTGTGAGTTTTCTTCTGACTGCTTGAAATTTTTTTACGTGATTTTGGCTTTGCCTGCGCTGTACCGGTTCTGTTCCACTGCATATATGCGAGCATACAAAGTCTACAAATTATCTTAAACTTTCAATCTTGGTGCATTCTAAAAGGGCACATGTTCCTCTATCTATTCATATAAGTTTCATATCCATATATGCAGTAGTTAGGAAAATATCGTCAAAATAAAGTGTGAGTTTTTTTCTGACTGCTTGAAATGTTTGAGTGACTCTAACCTTCGCTATAAAGGTCCTGTTCCGCACAGAGAATGCTTCATATATTCGAGCATAAAAGGTTTACAAATTACCTCAAACTTTCAATCTTGCTGTCATCCGAGAGAGCACATGTTCCTCTATATATTCATATAAGTTTCAAATATATATGTGCAGTAGATAGGAAAATATCTGCAAAAGAAAGTGTGAGTTTTCTTCTGACTGCTTGAAATGTTTGCGTAATTTTAGCCTTCGCTATAAAAGTGCTATTCGCACAGAGAATTCTTCTTATATTCGAGCATAAAAGGTCTACAAATTATCTAAAACTGCCAATCTTGCTGTCATCCGAAAGGGCACATGTTCCTCTATATATTCATATACGTTTCATATCCATATGTGCAGTAGTTAAGAAAATATCTTCAAAAGAAAGTGCGAGTTTTCTTCTGACTGCTTGAAATTTTTGCGTGATTTTGGCTTTGCCTACGCTATACCAATTCTGTTCCACTGCATATATGCGAGCATAAATAGTTTACAAATTATCTTAAACTTTCAATCTTGGTTCCTTCTGAAAGGGCACATGTTCCTCTATCTATTCATATAAGTTATCATATCCATATATACAGTAGTTAGGAAAATATCTTCAAAAGAAAGTGTGAGTTTTCTTCTGACTGCTCGAAATGTTTGCGTGACTGTAGCCTTCGCTATAAAGGTCCTCGTCCGCACAGAGAATGCTTCATATATTCGAGCATAAAAGGTTTACAAATCACCTCAAACTTTCAATCTTGCTGTCATCCGAGAGGGCACATGTTCCTCTATATATTCATATAAGTTTCATATATATATGTGCAGTAGTTAGGAAAATATCTGCAAAAGAAAGTGTGAGTTTTCTTCTGACTGCTTGAAATTTTTTTACGTGATTCTGGCTTTGCCTGCGCTGTACCGGTTCTGTTCCACTGCATATATGCGAGCATACAAAGTCTACAAATTATCTTAAACTTTCAATCTTGGTGACATCTGAAAGGGCACATGTTCCTCTATCTATTCATATAAGTTTCATATCCATATATGCAGTAGTTAGGAAAATATCGTCAAAAGAAAGTGTGAGTTTTTTTCTGACTGCTTGAAATGTTTGAGTGACTCTAGCCTTCGCTATAAAGGTCCTGTTCCGCACAGAGAATGCTTCATATATTCGAGCATAAAAGGTTTACAAATTACCTCAAACTTTCAATCTTGCTGTCATCCGAGAGGGCAGATGTTCCTCTATATATTCATATACGTTTCATATCCATATGTGCAGTAGTTAGGAGAATATCTTCAAAAGAAAGTGCAAGTTTTCTTCTGACTGCTTGAAATTTTTGCGTGATTTTGGCTTTGCCTGCGCTATACCGATTCTGTTCCACTGCATATATGCGAGCATAAATAGTTTACAAATTATCTTAAACTTTCAATCTTGGTGACATCTGAAAGGGCACATGTTTCCTCTATCTATTCATATAAGTTTCATATCCATATATGCAGTAGTTAGTAAAATATCTTCAAAAGAAAGTGTGAGGTTTCTTCTGACTGCTCGAAATGTTTGCGTGACTCTAGCCTTCGCTATAAGGTCCTCGTCCGCACAGAGAATGCTTCATATATTCGAGCATAAAAGGTTTACAAATTACCGTCAAACTTTTATTCTTGCTGTCCTCCGAGAGAGCACATGTTCCTCTATATATTCATATAAGTTTCATATATATATGTGCAGTAGTTAGGAAAATATCTGCAAAAGAAAGTGTGAGTTTTCTTCTGACTGCTTGAAATGTTTGCGTGATTTTAGCCTTCGCTATAAAAGTCCTATTCCGCACAGAGAATTCTTCTTATATTCGAGCATAAAAGGTCTACAAATTATCTAAAACTGCCAATCTTGCTGTCATCCGAAAGGGCACATGTTCCTCTATATATTCATATACGTTTCATATCCATATGTGCAGTAGTTAGGAAAATATCTTCAAAAGAAAGTGCGAGTTTTCTTCTGACTGCTTGAAATTTTTGCGTGATTTTGGCTTTGCCTACGCTATACCGATTCTGTTTCACTGCATATGCGAGCATAAATAGTCTATAAATTATCTTAAACTTTTAATCTTGGTTCCTTTTGAAAGGGGACATGTTCCTCTGTCTATTCATATAAGTTTCATATCCATATATGCAGTAGTTAGGAAATATCGTCAAAAGAAAGTGTGAGTTTTTTTCTGACTGCTTGAAATGTTTGAGTGACTCTAGCCTTCGCTATAAAGGTCCTGTTCCGCACAGAGAATTCTTCATATATTCGAGCATAAAAGGTTTACAAATTACCTCAAACTTTCAATCTTGCTGTCATCCGAGAGGGCACATGTTCTTCTATATATTCATATAAGTTTCATATCCATATATGCAGTAGTTAGGAAAATATCGTCGAAAGAAAGTGTGAGTTTTCTTCTGACTGCTTGAAATTTTTGCGTGATTCTGGCTTTGCCAGCGCTATACCGGTGCTGTTCCACTGCAAATATGCGAGCATAAAAAGTCTACAAATTATCTTAAACTTTCAATCTTGGTGCATTCTGAAAGGGCACATGTTCCTCTATCTATTCATATAAGTTTCATATCCATATATGCAGTAGTTAGGAAAATATCGTCAAAAGAAAGTGTGAGTTTTTTTTCTGACTGCTTGAAATTTTTGCGTGATTCTGGCTTTGGCAGCGCTATACCGGTGCTGTTCCACTGCATATATGCGAGCATAAAAAGTCTACAAATTATCTTAAACTTTCAATCTTGGTGCCTTCTGAAAGGGCACATGTTCCTCTATATATTCCTGTAAATTTCATATTCATATGTGCAGTAGTTAGGAAAATATATGCAAAAAGAAAGTGCGAGTTTTCTTCTGACTGCTCGAAATGTTTACGTGATTCTAGCCTTCGCTATAAAAGTCCTATTCCGCACAGAAAATTCTTCTTATATTCGAGCATAAAAGGTCTACAAATTATCTAAAACTGCCAATCTTGCTGTCATCCGAAAGGGCACATGTTCCTCTATATATTCATACACGTTTCATATCCATATGTGCAGTAGTTAGGAAAATATCTTCAAAAGAAAGTGCGAGTTTTCTTCTGACTGCTTGAAATTTTTGCGTGATTTTGGCTTTGCCTACGCTATACCGATTCTGTTTCACTGCATATATGCGAGCATAAATAGTCTACAAATTATCTTAAACTTTTAATCTTGGTTCCTTCTGAAAGGGCACAGGTTCCTCTATCTATTCATATAAGTTTCATATCCAAATATGCAGTAGTTAGGAAAATATCGTCAAAAGAAAGTGTGAGTTTTTTTCTGACTGCTCGAAATGTTTGAGTGACTCTAGCTTCGCTATAAAGGTCCTGTTCCGCACAGAGAATGCTTCATATATTCGAGCATAAAGGGTTTACAAATTACCTCAAACTTTCAATCTTGCTGTCATCCGAGAGGGCACATGTTCCTCTATATATTCATATAAGTTTCATATCCATATATGCAGTAGTTAGGAAAATATCGTCGAAAGAAAGTGTGAGTTTTCTTCTGACTGCTTGAAATTTTTGCGTGATTCTGGCTTTGCCAGCGCTATACCGGTGCTGTTCCACTGCATATATGCGAGCATAAAAAGTCTACAAATTATCTTAAACTTTCAATCTTGGTGCATTCTGAAAGGGCACATGTTCCTCTATCTATTCATATAAGTTTCATATCCATATATGCAGTAGTTAGGAAAATATATGCAAAAAGAAAGTGCGAGTTTTCTTCTGACTGCTCGAAATGTTTACGTGATTCTAGCCTTCGCTATAAAAGTCCTATTCCGCACAGAGAATTCTTCTTATATTCGAGCATAAAAGGTCTACAAATTATCTAAAACTGCCAATCTTGCTGTCATCCGAAAGGGCACATGTTCCTCTATATATTCATGTAAGTTTCATATCCATATGTGCAGTAGTTAGGAAAATATCCTCAAAAGAAAGTGCGAGTTTTCTTCTGATTGCTTGAAATTTTTGCGTGATTTTGGCTTTGCCTGCGCTATACCAATTCTGTTTCACTGCATATATGCGAGCATAAATAGTCTACAAATTATCTTAAACTTTCAATCTTGGTTCCTTCTGAAAGGGCACATGTTCCTCTATCTATTCATAGAGTTCATAGTAGTTAGGAAAATATCTTCAAAAAGAAAGTGTGAGTTTTCTTCTGACTGCTCGAAATGTTTGCGTGACTGTAGCCTTCGCTATAAAGGTCCTCGTCCGCACAGAGAATGCTTCATATATTCGAGCATAAAAGGTTTACAAATCACCTCAAACTTTCAATCTTGCTGTCATCCGAGAGGGCACATGTTCCTCTATATATTCATATAAGTTTCATATATATATGTGCAGTAGTTAGGAAAATATCTGCAAAAGAAAGTGTGAGTTTTCTTCTGACTGCTTGAAATTTTTTACGTGATTCTGGCTTTGCCTGCGCTGTACCGGTTCTGTTCCACTGCATATATGCGAGCATACAAAGTCTACAAATTATCTTAAACTTTCAATCTTGGTGACATCTGAAAGGGCACATGTTCCTCTATCTATTCATATAAGTTTCATATCCATATATGCAGTAGTTAGGAAAATATCGTCAAAAGAAAGTGTGAGTTTTTTTCTGACTGCTTGAAATGTTTGAGTGACTCTAGCCTTCGCTATAAAGGTCCTGTTCCGCACAGAGAATGCTTCATATATTCGAGCATAAAAGGTTTACAAATTACCTCAAACTTTCAATCTTGCTGTCATCCGAAAGGGCACATGTTCCTCTATATATTCATATACGTTTCATATCCATATGTGCAGTAGTTAGGAGAATATCTTCAAAAGAAAGTGCAAGTTTTCTTCTGACTGCTTGAAATTTTGCGTGATTTTGGCTTTGCCTGCGCTATACCGATTCTGTTTTCCACTGCATATATGCGAGCATAAATAGTTTACAAATTATCTTAAACTTTCAATCTTGGTTCCGTCTGAAAGGGCACATGTTCCTCTATCTATTCATATAAGTTTCATATCCATATATGCAGTAGTTAGTAAAATATCTTCAAAAGAAAGTGTGAGGTTTCTTCTGACTGCTCGAAATGTTTGCGTGACTCTAGCCTTCGCTATAAAGGTCCTCGTCCGCACAGAGAATGCTTCATATATTCGAGCATAAAAGGTTTACAAATTACCTCAAACTTTTAATCTTGCTGTCATCCGAGAGAGCACATGTTCCTCTATATATTCATATAAGTTTCATATATATATGTGCAGTAGTTAGGAAAATATCTGCAAAAGAAAGTGTGAGTTTTCTTCTGACTGCTTGAAATGTTTGCGTGATTTTAGCCTTCGCTATAAAAGTCCTATTCCGCACAGAGAATTCTTCTTATATTCGAGCATAAAAGGTCTACAAATTATCTAAAACTGCCAATCTTGCTGTCATCCGAAAGGGCACATGTTCCTCTATATATTCATATACGTTTCATATCCATATGTGCAGTAGTTAGGAAAATATCTTCAAAAGAAAGTGCGAGTTTTCTTCTGACTGCTTGAAATTTTTGCGTGATTTTGGCTTTGCCTACGCTATACCGATTCTGTTTCACTGCATATATGCGAGCATAAATAGTCTACAAATTATCTTAAACTTTAATCTTGGTTCCTTTTGAAAGGGCACATGTTCCTCTATCTATTCATATAAGTTTCATATCCATATATGCAGTAGTTAGGAAAATATCGTCAGAAGAAAAGTGTGAGTTTTTTTCTGACTGCTTGAAATGTTTGAGTGACTCTAGCCTTCGCTATAAAGGTCCTGTTCCGCACAGAGAATTCTTCATATATTCGAGCATAAAAAGGTTTACAAATTACCTCAAACTTTCAATCTTGCTGTCATCCGAGAGGGCACATGTTCTTCTATATATTCATATAAGTTTCATATCCATATATGCAGTAGTTAGGAAAATATCGTCGAAAGAAAGTGTGAGTTTTCTTTTGATTGCTTGAAATTTTTGCGTGATTTTGGCTTTGCCAGCGCTATACCGGTGCTGTTCCACTGCATATATGCGAGCATAAAAAGTCTGCAAATTATCTTAAACTTTCAATCTTGGTGCATTCTGAAAGGGCACATGTTCCTCTATCTATTTATATAAGTTTCGTATCCATATTTGTAGTAGTTAGCGAAATATCTGCAAAAGGAAGTTGGAGTTCTCGTCCGACTGCGTGATATTTTTACATAATTTGGACTTTCCGCTATGCCATTCCAATTCTCGAACCGAGAATGCTCCATATGTATGACCATAAAAGGTCCAAAAATTGTCTACATTTACCAATCTTGGTGTCATCTGATAGCAAACATGTTCATCTATCTATTCATATAAGTTTCATATCCAATTTTGCTGTAGTTAGGGAATCATCTGCAAAAGAAAGTGTGAGTTTTTGCGCATCTGCCTCCTGTTTTGCGTAATTCCCGCTTAGTCTGCGCTATACTGTCCCTCTTACCGCCCAGAGAATGCTTTATATATTCGACCATAAAAGGTCTAAATATTGTCCAAATCTACCAGTCCTGGTTTCATCTAAATGGCCACATGTTCCTCTATCTATTTAAATAAGTTTCATATCCATATTTTTAGTAGTTAGCGAAATATCTGCAAAAGGAAGTTGGAGTTCTCATCCGACTGCGTGATATTTTTACGTAATTTGGACTTTCCGCTATGCCATTCCAATTCTCGAACGGAGAATGCTTCATATGTATGACCATAAAAGGTCCAAAAATTGTCTACATTTACCAATCTTGGTGTCATCTGAAAGCGCACATGTTCATCTATCTATTCAAATAAGTTTCATATCCAATTTTGCTGTAGTTAGGGAATCATCTGCAAAAGAAAGTGTGAGTTTTTGCGCATCTGCCTCCTGTTTTGCGTCATTCCCGCTTAGTCTGCGCTATACTGTCCCTCTTACCGCCCAGAGAATGCTTTATATATTCGACCATAAAAGGTCTAAAAATTGTCCAAATCTACCAGTCCTGGTTTCATCTAAATGGCCACATGTTGCTCTATCTATTTATATAAGTTTCATATCCACAATCGTAGTAGTTAGCGAAATATCTGCAAAAGGAAGTTGGAGTTCTCGTCCGACTGCGTGATATTTTTACGTAATTTGGACTTTCCGCTATGCCATTCCAATTCTCGAACGGAGAATGCTTCCTATGTATGACCATAAAAGGTCCAAAAATTGTCTACATTTACCAATCTTGGTGTCATCTGAAAGCGCACATGTTCATCTATCTATTCAAATAAGTTTCATATCCAATTTTGCTGTAGTTAGGGAATCATCTGCAAAAGAAAGTGTGAGTTTTTGCGCATCTGCCTCCTGTTTTGCGTCATTCCGGCTTAGTCTGCGCTATACTGTCCCTCTTACCGCCCAGAGAATGCTTTATATATTCGACCATAAAAGGTCTAAAAATTGTCCAAATCTACCAGTCCTGGTTTCATCTAAATGGCCACATGTTCTTCTATCTATTTATATAAGTTTCATATCCATATTTGTAGGAGTTAGCGAAATATCTGCAAAAGGAAGTCGGAGTTCTCGTCCGACGGCGTGATATTTTTACATAATTTGGACTTTCCGCTATGCCATTCCAAATCTCGAACATAGAATGCTTCATTTGTATTACCATAAAAGGTCCAAAAATTGTCTACATTTACCAATCTTGGTGTCATCTGAAAGCGCACATGTTCATCTATCTATTCAAATAAGTTTCATATCCAATTTTGCTGTAGTTAGGGAATCATCTGCAAAAGAAAGTGTGAGTTTTTGCGCATCTGCCTCCTGTTTTGCGTAATTCCCGCTTAGTCTGCGCTATACTGTCCCTCTTACCGCCCAGAGAATGCTTTATATATTCGACCATAAAAGGTCTAAATATTGTCCAAATCTACCAGTCCTAGTTTCATCTAAATGGCCACATGTTCCTCTATCTATTTAAATAAGTTTCATATCCATATTTTTAGTAGTTAGCGAAATATCTGCAAAAGGAAGTTGGAGTTCTTGTCCGACTGCGTGATATTTTTACATAATTTGGACTTTCCGCTATGCCATTCGAATTCTCGAACGGAGAATGCTTCATATGTATGACCATAAAAGGTCCAAAAATTGTCTACATTTACCAATCTTGGTGTCATCTGATAGCAAACATGTTCATCTATCTATTCATATAAGTTTCATATCCAATTTTGCTGTAGTTAGGGAATCATCTGCAAAAGAAAGTGTGAGTTTTTGCGCATCTGCCTCCTGTTTTGCGTAATTCCCACTTAGTCTGCGCTATACTGTCCCTCTTACCGCCCAGAGAATGCTTTATATATTCGACCATAAAAGGTCTAAATATTGTCCAAATCTACCAGTCCTGGTTTCATCTAAATGGCCAGATGTTCCTCTATCTATTTAAATTAGTTTCATATCCATATTTTTAGTAGTTAGCGAAATATCTGCAAAAGGAAGTTGGAGTTCTCGTCCGACTGCGTGATATTTTTACATAATTTGGACTTTCCGCTATGCCATTCCAATTCTCGAACGGAGAATGCTTCATATTTATTACCATAAAAGGTCCAAAAATCGTCTACATTTACCAATCTTGGTGTCATCTGAAAGCGCACATGTTCATCTATTTATTCATATAAGTTTCATATCCAATTTTGCTGTAGTTAGGGAATCATCTGCAAAAGAAAGTGTGAGTTTTTGCGCATCTGCCTCCTGTTTTGCGTCATTCCCGCTTAGTCTGCGCTATACTGTCCCTCTTACCGCCCAGAGAATGCTTTATATATTCGACCATAAAAGGTCTAAAAATTGTCCAAATCTACCAGTCCTGGTTTCATCTAAATGGCCACATGTTCCTCTATCTATTTATATAAGTTTCATATCCATATTTTTAGTAGTTAGCGAAATATCTGCAAAAGGAAGTTGGAGTTCTCGTCCGACTGCGTGATATTTTTACATAATTTGGACTTTCCGCTATGCCATTCCAATTCTCGAACGGAGAATGCTCCATATGTATGACCATAAAAGGTCCAAAAATTGTCTACATTTACCAATCTTGGTGTCATCTGATAGCAAACATGTTCATCTATCTATTCATATAAGTTTCATATCCAATTTTGCTGTAGTTAGGGAATCATCTGCAAAAGAAAGTGTGAGTTTTTGCGCATCTGCCTCCTGTTTTGCGTAATTCCCGCTTAGTCTGCGCTATACTGTCCCTCTTACCGCCCAGAGAATGCTTTATATATTCGACCATAAAAGGTCTAAATATTGTCCAAATCTACCAGTCCTGGTTTCATCTAAATGGCCACATGTTCCTCTATCTATTTAAATAAGTTTCATATCCATATTTTTAGTAGTTAGCGAAATATCTGCAAAAGGAAGTTGGAGTTCTCGTCCGACTGCGTGATATTTTTACATAATTTGGACTTTCCGCTATGCCATTCCAATTCTCGAACGGAGAATGCTTCATATGTATGACCATAAAAGGTCCAAAAATTGTCTACATTTACCAATCTTGGTGTCATCTGAAAGCGCACATGTTCATCTATCTATTCAAATAAGTTTCATATCCAATTTTGCTGTAGTTAGGGAATCATCTGCAAAAGAAAGTGTGAGTTTTTGCGCATCTGCCTCCTGTTTTGCGTCATTCCCGCTTAGTCTGCGCTATACTGTCCCTCTTACCGCCCAGAGAATGCTTTATATATTCGACCATAAAAGGTCTAAAAATTGTCCAAATCTACCAGTCCTGGTTTCATCTAAATGGCCACATGTTGCTCTATCTATTTATATAAGTTTCATATCCACAATCGTAGTAGTTAGCGAAATATCTGCAAAAGGAAGTTGGAGTTCTCGTCCGACTGCGTGATATTTTTACGTAATTTGGACTTTCCGCTATGCCATTCGAATTCTCGAACGGAGAATGCTTCCTATGTATGACCATAAAAGGTCCAAAAATTGTCTACATTTACCAATCTTGGTGTCATCTGAAAGCGCACATGTTCATCTATCTATTCAAATAAGTTTCATATCCAATTTTGCTGTAGTTAGGGAATCATCTGCAAAAGAAAGTGTGAGTTTTTGCGCATCTGCCTCCTGTTTTGCGTCATTCCGGCTTAGTCTGCGCTATACTGTCCCTCTTACCGCCCAGAGAATGCTTTATATATTCGACCATAAAAGGTCTAAAAATTGTCCAAATCTACCAGTCCTGGTTTCATCTAAATGGCCACATGTTCCTCTATCTATTTATATAAGTTTCATATCCATATTTGTAGGAGTTAGCGAAATATCTGCAAAAGGAAGTCGGAGTTCTCGTCCGACGGCGTGATATTTTTACATAATTTGGACTTTCCGCTATGCCATTCCAAATCTCGAACATAGAATGCTTCATTTGTATTACCATAAAAGGTCCAAAAATTGTCTACATTTACCAATCTTGGTGTCATCTGAAAGCGCACATGTTCATCTATCTATTCCTCTAACTTTCATATCCAGTTTTGCTGTAGTTAGGGAATCATCCGCAGAAGGAAGTGTGACTTCTTACGCATCTGCCTCCTGTTTTGCGTAATTCCCGCTGAATCTTCGCTATACTGTCACTCTTACCGCCCACAGAATGCTTCATATATTCGACCATAAAAGGTCTAAAAATTGTCCAAATCTACCAGTCCTGGTTTCATCTAAATGGCCACATGTTGCTCTATCTATTTATATAAGTTTCATATCCACAATCGTAGTAGTTAGCGAAATATCTGCAAAAGGAAGTTGGAGTTCTCGTCCGACTGCGTGATATTTTTACGTAATTTGGACTTTCCGCTATGCCATTCCAATTCTCGAACGGAGAATGCTTCATATGTATGACCATAAAAGGTCCAAAAATTGTCTACATTTACCAATCTTGGTGTCATCTGAAAGCGCACATGTTCATCTATCTATTCAAATAAGTTTCATATCCAATTTTGCTGTAGTTAGGGAATCATCTGCAAAAGAAAGTGTGAGTTTTTTGCGCATCTGCCTCCTGTTTTGCGTCATTCCCGCTTAGTCTGCGCTATACTGTCCCCTCTTACCGCCTAGAGAATGCTTTACATATTCGAGCATAAAGGTCTAAGAATTATCTAAATCTACCAATCCTGATTTCATCTAAATGGCCACATGTTCCTCTATCTATTTATATAAGTTTCATATCCATATTTGTAGGAGTTAGCGAAATATCTGCAAAAGGAAGTTGGAGATCTCGTCCGACTGCGTGATATTTTTACGTAATTTGGACTTTCTGCTATGCCATTCCAATTCTCGAACGGAGAATGCTTCATATGTATGACCATAAAAGGTCCAAAAATTGTCTACATTTACCAATCTTGGTGTCATCTGAAAGCGCACATGTTCATCTATCTATTCAAATAAGTTTCATATCCAATTTTGCTGTAGTTAGGGAATCATCTGCAAAAGAAAGTGTGAGTTTTTGCGCATCTGCCTCCTGTTTTGCGTCATTCCCGCTTAGTCTGCGCTATACTGTCCCTCTTACCGCCCAGAGACTGCTTTATATATTCGACCATAAAAGGTCTAAAAATTGTCCAAATCTACCAGTCCTGGTTTCATCTAAATGGCCACATGTTCCTCTATCTATTTATATAAGTTTCATATCCATATTTGTAGGAGTTAGCGAAATATCTGCAAAAGGAAGTCGGAGTTCTCGTCCGACGGCGTGATATTTTTACATAATTTGGACTTTCCGCTATGCCATTCCAAATCTCGAACATAGAATGCTTCATTTGCATTACCATAAAAGGTCCAAAAATTGTCTACATTTACCAATCTTGGTGTCATCTGAAAGCGCACATGTTCATCTATCTATTCCTCTAACTTTCATATCCAGTTTTGGTGTAGTTAGGGAATCATCCGCAGAAGGAAGTGTGACTTCTTACGCATCTGCCTCCTGTTTTGCGTAATTCCCGCTGAGTCTTCGCTATACTGTCCCTCTTACCGCCCACAGAATGCTTCATATATTCGACCATAAAAGGTCTAAAAATTGTCCAAATCTACCAGTCCTGGTTTCATCTAAATGGCCACATGTTGCTCTATCTATTTATATAAGTTTCATATCCACAATCGTAGTAGTTAGCGAAATATCTGCAAAAGGAAGTTGGAGTTCTCGTCCGACTGCGTGATATTTTTACGTAATTTGGACTTTCCGCTATGCCATTCCAATTCTCGAACGGAGAATGCTTCATATGTATGACCATAAAAGGTCCAAAAATTGTCTACATTTACCAATCTTGGTGTCATCTGAAAGCGCACATGTTCATCTATTTATTCATATAAGTTTCATATCCAATTTTGCTGTAGTTAGGGAATCATCTGCAAAAGAAAGTGTGAGTTTTTGCGCATCTGCCTCCTGTTTTGCGTAATTCCCGCTTAGTCTGCGCTATACTGTCCCTCTTACCGCCCAGAGAATGCTTTATATATTCGACCATACAAGGTGTAAAAATTGTCCAAATCTACCAGTCCTGGTTTCATCTAAATGGCCACATGTTTCTCTATCTATTTATATAAGTTTCATATCCATATTTGTAGGAGTTAGCGAAATATCTGCAAAAGGAAGTTGGAGATCTCGTCCGACTGCGTGATATTTTTACGTAATTTGGACTTTCTGCTATGCCATTCCAATTCTCGAACGGAGAATGCTTCATATGTATGACCATAAAAGGTCCAAAAATTGTCTACATTTACCAATCTTGGTGTCATCTGAAAGCGCACATGTTCTTCTATCTATTTATATAAGTTTCATATCCAATTTTGCTGTAGTTAGGGAATCATCTGCAAAAGAAAGTGTGAGTTTTTGCACATCTGCATCCTGTTTTGCGTAGTTCCCGCTTAGTCTGCGCTATACTGGCCCTTTTACCGCCCAGAGAATGCTTTATATATTCGAGCATAAAAGGTCGAAAAATTGTCCAAATCCACCAGTCCTGGTTTCATCTAAATAGCCACATGTTCCTCTCTCTTTTTATATAAGTTTCATATCCATATTTCTTGGAGTTAGCGAAATATCTGCTAAAGGAAGTTGGAGTTCTCGTCCGACTGCGTGATATTTTTACATAATTTGGACTTTCCGCTATGCCATTCCAATTCTCGAACGGAGAATGCTTCATATGTATGACCATAAAAGGTCCAAAAATTGTCTACATTTACCAATCTTGGTGTCATCTGAAAGCGCACATGTTCATCTATCTATTCATATAAGTTTCATATCCAATTTTGCTGTAGTTAGGGAATCATCTGCAAAAGAAAGTGTGAGTTTTTGCGCATCTGCCTCCTGTTTTGCGTAATTGCCGCTTAGTCTTCGCTATACTGTCCCTCTTACCGCCTAGAGAATGCTTTATATATTCGACCTATAAAAGGTCTAAAAATTGTCCAAATCTACCAGTCCTGGTTTCATCTAAATGGCCACATGTTGCTCTATCTATTTATATAAGTTTCATATCCACAATCGTAGTAGTTAGCGAAATATCTGCAAAAGGAAGTTGGAGTTCTCGTCCGACTGCGTGATATTTTTACGTAATTTGGACTTTCCGCTATGCCATTCGAATTCTCGAACGGAGAATGCTTCCTATGTATGACCATAAAAGGTCCAAAAATTGTCTACATTTACCAATCTTGGTGTCATCTGAAAGCGCACATGTTCATCTATCTATTCAAATAAGTTTCATATCCAATTTTGCTGTAGTTAGGGAATCATCTGCAAAAGAAAGTGTGAGTTTTTGCGCATCTGCCTCCTGTTTTGCGTCATTCCGGCTTAGTCTGCGCTATACTGTCCCTCTTACCGCCCAGAGAATGCTTTATATATTCGACCATAAAAGGTCTAAAAATTGTCCAAATCTACCAGTCCTGGTTTCATCTAAATGGCCACATGTTCCTCTATCTATTTATATAAGTTTCATATCCATATTTGTAGGAGTTAGCGAAATATCTGCAAAAGGAAGTCGGAGTTCTTGTCCGACGGCGTGATATTTTTACATAATTTGGACTTTCCGCTATGCCATTCCAAATCTCGAACATAGAATGCTTCATTTGTATTACCATAAAAGGTCCAAAAATTGTCTACATTTACCAATCTTGGTGTCATCTGAAAGCGCACATGTTCATCTATCTATTCCTCTAACTTTCATATCCAGTTTTGCTGTAGTTAGGGAATCATCCGCAGAAGGAAGTGTGACTTCTTACGCATCTGCCTCCTGTTTTGCGTAATTCCCGCTGAATCTTCGCTATACTGTCACTCTTACCGCCCACAGAATGCTTCATATATTCGACCATAAAAGGTCTAAAAATTGTCCAAATCTACCAGTCCTGGTTTCATCTAAATGGCCACATGTTGCTCTATCTATTTATATAACTTTCATATCCACAATCGTAGTAGTTAGCGAAATATCTGCAAAAGGAAGTTGGAGTTCTCGTCCGACTGCTTGATATTTTTACGTAATTTGGACTTTCCGCTATGCCATTCCAATTCTCGAACGGAGAATGCTTCATATGTATGACCATAAAAGGTCCAAAAATTGTCTACATTTACCAATCTTGGTGTCATCTGAAAGCGCACATGTTCATCTATCTATTCAAATAAGTTTCATATCCAATTTTGCTGTAGTTAGGGAATCATCTGCAAAAGAAAGTGTGAGTTTTTGCGCATCTGCCTCCTGTTTTGCGTCATTCCCGCTTAGTCTGCGCTATACTGTCCCTCTTACCGCCTAGAGAATGCTTTATATATTCGAGCATAAAAGGTCTAAAAATTGTCCAAATCTACCAGTCCTGGTTTCATCTAAATGGCCACATGTTCCTCTATCTATTTATATAAGTTTCATATCCATATTTGTAGGAGTTAGCGAAATATCTGCAAAAGGAAGTTGGAGATCTCGTCCGACTGCGTGATATTTTTACGTAATTTGGACTTTCTGCTATGCCATTCCAATTCTCGAACGGAGAATGCTTCATATGTATGACCATAAAAGGTCCAAAAATTGTCTACATTTACCAATCTTGGTGTCATCTGAAAGCGCACATGTTCATCTATCTATTCAAATAAGTTTCATATCCAATTTTGCTGTAGTTAGGGAATCATCTGCAAAAGAAAGTGTGAGTTTTTGCGCATCTGCCTCCTGTTTTGCGTCATTCCCGCTTAGTCTGCGCTATACTGTCCCTCTTACCGCCTAGAGAATGCTTTATATATTCGAGCATAAAAGGTCTAAAAATTGTCCAAATCTACCAGTCCTGGTTTCATCTAAATGGCCACATGTTCCTCTATCTATTTATATAAGTTTCATATCCATATTTTTAGTAGTTAGCGAAATATCTGCAAAAGGAAGTCGGAGTTCTCGTCCGACTGCGTGATATTTTTACATAATTTAGACTTTCCGCTATGCCATTCCAAATCTCGAACATAGAATGCTTCATTTGTATTACCATAAAAGGTCCAAAAATTGTCTACATTTACCAATCTTGGTGTCATCTGAAAGCGCACATGTTCATCTATCTATTCCTCTAACTTTCATATCCAGTTTTGCTGTAGTTAGGGAATCATCCCCAGAAGGAAGTGTGACTTCTTACGCATCTGCCTCCTGTTTTGCGTAATTCCCGCTTAGTCTGCGCTATACTGTCCATCTTACCGCCCAGAGAATGCTTTATATATTCGACCATAAAAGGTCTAAATATTGTCCAAATCTACCAGTCCTGGTTTCATCTAAATGGCCACATGTTCCTCTATCTATTTATATAAGTTTCATATCCATATTTTTAGTAGTTAGCGAAATATCTGCAAGAGGAAGTCGGAGTTCTCGTCCGACTGCGTGATATTTTTACATAATTTGGACTTTCCGCTATGCCATTCCAAATCTCGATCATAGAATGCTTCATTTGTATTACCATAAAAGGTCCAAAAATTGTCTACATTTACCAATCTTGGTGTCATCTGAAAGCGCACATGTTCATCTATCTATTCCTCTAACTTTCATATCAAGTTTTGCTGTAGTTAGGGAATCATCCGCAGAAGGAAGTGTGACTTCTTACGCATCTGCCTCCTGTTTTGCGTAATTCCCACTTAGTCTGCGCTATACTGTCCCTCTTACCGCCCACAGAATGCTTCATATATTCGAGCATAAAAGGTCTAAAAATTGTCCAAATCTACCAGTCCTGGTTTCATCTAAATGGCCACATGTTGCTCTATCTATTTATATAAGTTTCATATCCACAATCGTAGTAGTTAGCGAAATATCTGCAAAAGGAAGTTGGAGTTCTCGTCCGACTGCGTGATATTTTTACGTAATTTGGACTTTCCGCTATGCCATTCCAATTCTCGAACGGAGAATGCTTCATATGTATGACCATAAAAGGTCCAAAAATTGTCTACATTTACCAATCTTGGTGTCATCTGAAAGCACACATGTTCATCTATCTATTCAAATAAGTTTCATATCCAATTTTGCTGTAGTTAGGGAATCATCTGCAAAAGAAAGTGTGAGTTTTTGCGCTTCTGCCTCCTGTTTTGCGTCATTCCGGCTTAGTCTGCGCTATACTGTCCCTCTTACCGCCCAGAGAATGCTTTATATATTCGACCATAAAAGGTCTAAAAATTTTCCAAATCTACCAGTCCTGGTTTCATCTAAATGGCCACATGTTGCTCTATCTACTTATATAAGTTTCATATCCATATTTGTAGGAGTTAGCGAAATATCTGCAAAAGGAAGTTGGAGTTCTCGTCCGACTGCGTGATATTTTTACATAATTTGGACTTTCCGCTATGCCATTCCAATTCTCGAACGGAGAATGCTTCATATGTATGACCATAAAAGGTCCAAAAATTGTCTACATTTACCAATCTTGGTGTCATCTGAAAGCGCACATGTTCATCTATCTATTCAAATAAGTTTCATATCCAATTTTGCTGTAGTTAGGGAATCATCTGCAAAAGAAAGTGTGAGTTTTTGCGCATCTGCCTCCTGTTTTGCGTCATTCCCGCTTAGTCTGCGCTTTACTGTCCCTCTTACCGCCTGGAGAATGCTTTATATATTCGAGCATAAAAGGTCTAAAAATTGTCCAAATCTACCAGTCCTGGTTTCATCTAAATGGCCACATGTTCCTCTATCTATTTATATAAGTTTCATATCCATATTTGTAGGAGTTAGCAAAATATCTGCAAAAGGAAGTTGGAGATCTCGTCCGACTGCGTGATATTTTTACGTAATTTGGACTTTCCGCTATGCCATTCCAATTCTCGAACGGAGAATGCTTCATATGTATGACCATAAAAGGTCCAAAAATTGTCTACATTTACCAATCTTGGTGTCATCTGAAAGCGCACATGTTCATCTATCTATTCAAATAAGTTTCATATCCAATTTTGCTGTAGTTAGGGAATCATCTGCAAAAGAAAGTGTGAGTTTTTGCGCATCTGCCTCCTGTTTTGCGTAATTCCCGCTTAGTCTGCGCTATACTGTCCCTCTTACCGCCCAGAGAATGCTTTATATATTCGACCATAAAAGGTCTAAATATTGTCCAAATCTACCAGTCCTGGTTTCATCTAAATGGCCACATGTTCCTCTATCTATTTATATAAGTTTCATATCCATATTTTTAGTAGTTAGCGAAATATCTGCAAAAGGAAGTTGGAGTTCTCGTCCGACTGCGTGATATTTTTACGTAATTTGGACTTTCCGGTATGCCATTCCAATTCTCGAACGGAGAATGCTTCATATGTATGACCATAAAAGGTCCAAAAATTGTCTACATTTACCAGACTTGGTGTCATCTAAATGGCCACATGTTCCTCTATCTATTTATATAAGTTTCATATCCAGTTTTGCTGTAGTTAGGGAATCATCTGCAAAAGAAAGTGTGAGTTTTTGCGCATCTGCCTCCTGTTTTGCGTAACACTCGCTTAGTCTGCGCTATACTGGCCCTCTTACAGCACAGAGAATGTTTGATATATTCGATCATAAAAGGTCGAAAAATTGTCCAAATCCACCAGTCTTGGTTTCATCTAAATAGCCACATGTTCCTCTATCTATTTAAATAAGTTTCATATCCATATTTTTAGTAGTTAGCGAAATATCTGCAAAAGGAAGTTGGAGTTCTCGTCCGACTGCGTGATATTTTTACATAATTTGGACTTTCCGCTATGCCATTCGAATTCTCGAACGGAGAATGCTTCATATGTATGACCATAAAAGGTCCAAAAATTGTCTACATTTACCAATCTTGGTATCATCTAAATGGCCACATGTTCATATATCTATTCATATAAGTTTCATATCCAATTTTGCTGTAGTTAGGGAATCATCTGCAAAAGAAAGTGTGAGTTTTTGCACACCTGCCTCCTTTTTTGTGTAACTCCCGCTTAGTCTGCGCTATGCTGTCCCTCTTACCGCCCAGAGAATACTTTATATATTCGACCATAAAAGGTCTAAAAATTGTCCAAATCTACCAGTCCTGGTTTCATCTAAATGGCCACATGTTCCTCTGTCTATTCAAATAAGTTTCATATCCATATTTCTAGTAGTTAGCGAAATATCTGCAAAAGGAAGTTGGAGTTCTCGTCCGACTGCGTGATATTTTTACATAATTTGGACTTTCCGCTATGCCATTCCAATTATCGAACGGAGAATGCTTCATATGTATTACCATAAAAGGTCCAAAAATCGTCTACATTTACCAATCTTGGTGTCATCTGAAAGCGCACATGTTCATCTATCTATTCCTCTAACTTTCATATCCAGTTTTGCTGTAGTTAGGGAATCATCCGCAGAAGGAAGTGTGACTTCTTACCCATCTGCCTCCTGTTTTGCGTTATTCCCGCTGAGTCTTCGCTTTACTGTCCCTCTTACCGCCCACAGAATGCTTCATATATTCGACAATAAAAGGTCTAAAAATTGTCCAAATCTACCAGTCCTGGTTTCATCTAAATGGCCACATGTTGCTCTATCTATTTATATAAGTTTCATATCCATATTTGTAGGAGTTAGCGAAATATCTGCAAAAGGAAGTTGGAGTTCTCGTCCGACTGCGTGATATTTTTACGTAATTTGGACTTTCCGCTATGCCATTCCAATTCTCGAACGGAGAATGCTTCATATGTATGACCATAAAAGGTCCAAAAATTGTCTACATTTACCAATCTTGGTGTCATCTGAAAGCGCACATGTTCATCTATCTATTCAAATAAGTTTCATATCCAATTTTGCTGTAGTTAGGGAATCATCTGCAAAAGAAAGTGTGAGTTTTTGCGCATCTGCCTCCTGTTTTGCGTCATTCCCGCTTAGTCTGCCCTATACTGTCCCTCTTACCGCCTAGAGAATGCTTTATATATTCGAGCATAAAAGGTCTAAAAATTGTCCAAATCTACCAGTCCTGGTTTCATCTAAATGGCCACATGTTCCTCTATCTATTTATATAAGTTTCATATCCATATTTGTAGGAGTTAGCGAAATATCTGCAAAAGGAAGTTGGAGATCTCGTCCGACTGCGTGATATTTTTACGTAATTTGGACTTTCTGCTATGCCATTCCAATTCTCGAACGGAGAATGCTTCATATGTATGACCATAAAAGGTCCAAAAATTGTCTACATTTACCAATCTTGGTGTTATCTGAAAGCGCACATGTTCATGTATCTATTCAAATAAGTTTCATATCCAATTTTGCTGTAGTTAGGGAATCATCTGCAAAAGAAAGTGTGAGTTTTTGCGCATCTGCCTCCTGTTTTGCGTAATTCCCGCTTAGTCTGCGCTATACTGTCCCTCTTACCGCCCAGAGAATGCTTTATATATTCGACCATAAAAGGTCTAAAAATTGTCCAAATCTACCAGTCCTGGTTTCATCTAAATGGCCACATGTTCCTCTATCTATTTAAATAAGTTTCATATCCATATTTTTAGTAGTTAGCGAAATATCTGCAAAAGGAAGTTGGAGTTCTCGTCCGACTGCGTGATATTTTTACATAATTTGGACTTTCCGCTATGCCATTCCAAATCTCGAACATAGAATGCTTCATTTGTATTACCATAAAAGGTCCAAAAATTGTCTACATTTACCAATCTTGGTGTCATCTGAAAGCGCACATGTTCATCTATCTATTCCTCTAACTTTCATATCCAGTTTTGCTGTAGTTAGGGAATCATCCGCAGAAGGAAGTGTGACTTCTTACGCATCTGCCTCCTGTTTTGCGTAATTCCCGCTGAGTCTTCGCTATACTGTCCCTCTTACCGCCCACAGAATGCTTCATATATTCGACCATAAAAGGTCTAAAAATTGTCCAAATCTACCAGTCCTGGTTTCATCTAAATGGCCACATGTTTCTCTATCAATTATATAAGTTTCATATCCACAATCGTAGTAGTTAGCGAAATATCTGCAAAAGGAAGTTGGAGTTCTCGTCCGACTGCGTGATATTTTTACATAATTTGGACTTTCCGCTATGCCATTCCAATTCTCGAACGGAGAATGCTTCATATGTATGACCATAAAAGGTCCAAAAATTGTCTACATTTACCAATCTCGGTGTCATCTGAAAGCCCACATGTTCATCTATCTATTCAAATAAGTTTCATATCCAATTTTGCTGTAGTTAGGGAATCATCTGCAAAAGAAAGTGTAAGTTTTTGCACACCTGACTCCTGTTTTGTGTAACTCCCGCTTAGTCTGCGCTATGCTGTCCCTCTTACCGCCCAGAGAATACTTTATATATTCGACCATAAAAGGTCTAAAAATTGTCCAAATCTACCAGTCCTGGTTTCATCTAAATGGCCACATGTTCCTCTGTCTATTCAAATAAGTTTCATATCCATATTTCTAGTAGTTAGCGAAATATCTGCAAAAGGAAGTTGGAGTTCTCGTCCGACTGCGTGATATTTTTACATAATTTGGACTTTCCGCTATGCCATTCCAATTCTCGAACGGAGAATGCTTCATATGTATTACCATAAAAGGTCCAAAAATCGTCTACATTTACCAATCTTGGTGTCATCTGAAAGCGCACATGTTCATCTATCTATTCCTCTAACTTTCATATCCAATTTTGCTGTAGTTAGGGAATCATCTGCAAAAGAAAGTGTGAGTTTTTGCGCATCTGCCTCCTGTTTTGCGTCATTCCCGCTTAGTCTGCGCTATACTGTCCCTCTTACCGCCTAGAGAATGCTTTATATATTCGAGCATAAAAGGTCTAAAAATTGTCCAAATCTACCAGTCCTGGTTTCATCTAAATGGCCACATGTTCCTCTGTCTATTCAAATAAGTTTCATATCCATATTTCTAGTAGTTAGCGAAATATCTGCAAAAGGAAGTTGGAGTTCTCGTCCGACTGCGTGATATTTTTACGTAATTTGGACTTTCCGCTATGCCATTCCAATTCTCGAACGGAGAATGCTTCATATGTATGACCATAAAAGGTCCAAAAATTGTCTACATTTACCAATCTTGGTGTCATCTGAAAGCGCACATGTTCATCTATCTATTCAAATAAGTTTCATATCCAATTTTGCTGTAGTTAGGGAATCATCTGCAAAAGAAAGTGTGAGTTTTTGCGCATCTGCCTCCTGTTTTGCGTCATTCCCGCTTAGTCTGCCCTATACTGTCCCTCTTACCGCCTAGAGAATGCTTTATATATTCGAGCATAAAAGGTCTAAAAATTGTCCAAATCTACCAGTCCTGGTTTCATCTAAATGGCCACATGTTCCTCTATCTATTTATATAAGTTTCATATCCATATTTGTAGGAGTTAGCGAAATATCTGCAAAAGGAAGTTGGAGATCTCGTCCGACTGCGTGATATTTTTACGTAATTTGGACTTTCTGCTATGCCATTCCAATTCTCGAACGGAGAATGCTTCATATGTATGACCATAAAAGGTCCAAAAATTGTCTACATTTACCAATCTTGGTGTTATCTGAAAGCGCACATGTTCATGTATCTATTCAAATAAGTTTCATATCCAATTTTGCTGTAGTTAGGGAATCATCTGCAAAAGAAAGTGTGAGTTTTTGCGCATCTGCCTCCTGTTTTGCATAATTCCCGCTTAGTCTGCGCTATACTGTCCCTCTTACCGCCCAGAGAATACTTTATATATTCGACCATAAAAGGTCTAAAAATTGTCCAAATCTACCAGTCCTGGTTTCATCTAAATGGCCACATGTTCCTCTATCTATTTAAATAAGTTTCATATCCATATTTTTAGTAGTTAGCGAAATATCTGCAAAAGGAAGTTGGAGTTCTCGTCCGACTGCGTGATATTTTTACATAATTTGGACTTTCCGCTATGCCATTCCAAATCTCGAACATAGAATGCTTCATTTGTATTACCATAAAAGGTCCAAAAATTGTCTACATTTACCAATCTTGGTGTCATCTGAAAGCGCACATGTTCATCTATCTATTCCTCTAACTTTCATATCCAGTTTTGCTGTAGTTAGGGAATCATCCGCAGAAGGAAGTGTGACTTCTTACGCATCTGCCTCCTGTTTTGCGTAATTCCCGCTGAGTCTTCGCTATACTGTCCCTCTTACCGCCCACAGAATGCTTCATATATTCGACCATAAAAGGTCTAAAAATTGTCCAAATCTACCAGTCCTGGTTTCATCTAAATGGCCACATGTTTCTCTATCAATTATATAAGTTTCATATCCACAATCGTAGTAGTTAGCGAAATATCTGCAAAAGGAAGTTGGAGTTCTCGTCCGACTGCGTGATATTTTTACATAATTTGGACTTTCCGCTATGCCATTCCAATTCTCGAACGGAGAATGCTTCATATGTATGACCATAAAAGGTCCAAAAATTGTCTACATTTACCAATCTCGGTGTCATCTGAAAGCCCACATGTTCATCTATCTATTCAAATAAGTTTCATATCCAATTTTGCTGTAGTTAGGGAATCATCTGCAAAAGAAAGTGTAAGTTTTTGCACACCTGACTCCTGTTTTGTGTAACTCCCGCTTAGTCTGCGCTATGCTGTCCCTCTTACCGCCCAGAGAATACTTTATATATTCGACCATAAAAGGTCTAAAAATTGTCCAAATCTACCAGTCCTGGTTTCATCTAAATGGCCACATGTTCCTCTGTCTATTCAAATAAGTTTCATATCCATATTTCTAGTAGTTAGCGAAATATCTGCAAAAGGAAGTTGGAGTTCTCGTCCGACTGCGTGATATTTTTACATAATTTGGACTTTCCGCTATGCCATTCCAATTCTCGAACGGAGAATGCTTCATATGTATTACCATAAAAGGTCCAAAAATTGTCTACATTTACCAATCTTGGTGTCATCTGAAAGCGCACATGTTCATCTATCTATTCCTCTAACTTTCATATCCAATTTTGCTGTAGTTAGGGAATCATCTGCAAAAGAAAGTGTGAGTTTTTGCGCATCTGCCTCCTGTTTTGCGTCATTCCCGCTTAGTCTGCGCTATACTGTCCCTCTTACCGCCTAGAGAATGCTTTATATATTCGAGCATAAAAGGTCTAAAAATTGTCCAAATCTACCAGTCCTGGTTTCATCTAAATGGCCACATGTTGCTCTATCTATTTATATAAGTTTCATATCCATATTTGTAGGAGTTAGCGAAATATCTGCAAAAGGAAGTTGGAGTTCTCGTCCGACTGCGTGATATTTTTACGTAATTTGGACTTTCTGCTATGCCATTCCAATTCTCGAACGGAGAATGCTTCATATGTATGACCATAAAAGGTCCAAAAATTGTCTACATTTACCAATCTTGGTGTCATCTGAAAGCGCACATGTTCATCTATCTATTCAAATAAGTTTCATATCCAATTTTGCTGTAGTTAGGGAATCATCTGCAAAAGAAAGTGTGAGTTTTTGCGCATCTGCCTCCTGTTTTGCGTCATTCCCGCTTAGTCTGCGCTATACTGGCCCTCTTAGCGCCCAGAGAATGCTTTATATATTCGACCATAAAAGGTCTAAAAATTGTCCAAATCTACCAGTCCTGGTTTCATCTAAATGGCCACATGTTGCTCTATCTATTTATATAAGTTTCATATCCATATTCGTAGTAGTTAGCGAAATATCTGCAAAAGGAAGTTGGAGTTCTCGTCCGACTGCGTGATATTTTTACGTAATTTGGACTTTCCGCTATGCCATTCCAATTCTCGAACGGAGAATGCTTCATATGTATGACCATAAAAGGTCCAAAAATTGTCTACATTTACCAGACTTGGTGTCATCTAAATGGCCACATGTTCCTCTATCTATTTATATAAGTTTCATATCCAGTTTTGCTGTAGTTAGGGAATCATCTGCAAAAGAAAGTGTGAGTTTTTGCGCATCTGCCTCCTGTTTTGCGTAATACCCGCTTAGTCTGAGCTATACTGGCCCTCTTACAGCACAGAGAATGTTTGATATATTCGACCATAAAAGGTCGAAAAATTGTCCAAATCCACCAGTCTTGGTTTCATCTAAATAGCCTAATGTTCCTCTATCTATTTATATAAGTTTCATATCCATATTTGTAGTAGTTAGCGAAATATCTGCAAAAGGAAGTTGGAGTTCTCGTCCGACTGCGTGATATTTTTACATAATTTGGACTTTCCGCTATGCCATTCCAATTCTCGAACGGAGAATGCTTCATATGTATGACCATAAAAGGTCCAAAAATTGTCTACATTTACCAATCTCGGTGTCATCTGAAAGCCAACATGTTCATCTATCTATTCAAATAAGTTTCATATCCAATTTTGCTGTAGTTAGGGAATCATCTGCAAAAGAATGAGTGAGTTTTTGCGCACCTGCCTCCTTTTTTGTGTAAATCCAGCTTAGTTTGCGCTATGCTGTCCCTCTTACGGCCCAGAGAATGCTTTATATATTCGACCATAAAAGGTCTAAAAATTGTCCAAATCCACCAGTCCTGGTTTCATCTAAATGGCCACATGTTCCTCTCTCTATTTATATAAGTTTCATATCCATATTTTTAGTAGTTAGCGAAATGTCTGCAAAAGGAAGTCGGAGTTCTCGTCCGACTGCGTGATATTTTTACATAATTTGGACTTTCCGCTATGCCATTCCAATTCTCGAACGGAGAATGCTTCATATGTATGACCATAAAAGGTCCGAAAATTGTCTACATTTACCAATCTTGGTGTCATCTAAATGGCCGTATGTTCATTTATCTTCTCATATAAGTTTCATATCCAATTTTGCTGTAGTTAGGGAATCATCTGCAAAAGAAAGTGTGAGTTTTTGCGCATCTGCCTCCTGTTTTGCGTAATACCCGCTTAGTCTGCGCTATACTGGCACTCTTACAGCACAGAGAGTGTTTCATATATTTGAGCATAAAAGGTCGAAAAATTGTCCAAATCCACCAGACTTGGTTTCATCTAAATAGCCACATGTTCCTCTCTCTATCAATATAAGTTTCATATCCATATTTGTAGTAGTTAGCGAAATATCTGCAAAAGGAAGTTGGAGTTCTCGTCCGACTGCGTGATATTTTTACATAATTTGGACTTTCCGCTATGCCATTCCAAATCTCGAACGGAGAATGCTTCATATGTATGACCATAAAAGGTCCAAAAATTGTCTCCATTTACCAATCTTGGTGTCATCTGAAAGCCCACATGTTCATCTATCTATTCATATAACTTTCATATCCAGTTTTGCTGTAGTTAAGGAATCATCCGCAGAAGGAAGTGTGACTTCTTACGCATCTGCCTCCTATTTTGCGTCATTCCCGCTTAGTCTTCGCTATACTGTCCCTCTTACCGCCCAGAGAATGCTTCATATATTCGACCATAAAAGGTCTAAAAATTGTCCAAATCTACTAGTCCTGGTTTCATCTAAATGGCCACTTGTTCCTCTATCTATTTATATAAGTTTCATATCCACAATCGTAGTAGTTAGCGAAATATCTGCAAAAGGAAGTTGGAGTTCTCGTCCGACTGCGTGATATTTTTACATAATTTGTACTTTCCGCTATGCCATTCCAAATCTCGAACGGAGAATGCTTCATATGTATGACTATAAAAGGTCCAAAAATTGTCTACATTTACCAATCTTGGTGTCATCTGAAAGCACACATGTTCATCTATCTATTCAAATAAGTTTCATATCCAATTTTGCTGTAGTTAGGGAATCATCTGCAAAAGAATGAGTGAGTTTTTGCGCACCTGCCTCCTTTTTTGTGTAAATCCAGCTTAGTTTGCGCTATGCTGTCCCTCTTACCGCCCAGAGAATGCTTTATATATTCGACCCATAAAAGGTCTAAAAATTGTCCAAATCCACCAGTCCTGGTTTCATCTAAATGGCCACATGTTCCTCTCTCTATTTATATAAGTTTCATATCCATATTTTTAGTAGTTAGCGAAATGTCTGCAAAAGGAAGTCGGAGTTCTCGTCCGACTGCGTGATATTTTTACATAATTTGGACTTTCCGCTATGCCATTCCAATTCTCGAACGGAGAATGCTTCATATGTATGACCATAAAAGGTCCGAAAATTGTCTACATTTACCAATCTTGGTGTCATCTAAATGGCCGTATGTTCATTTATCTTCTCATATAAGTTTCATATCCAATTTTGCTGTAGTTAGGGAATCATCTGCAAAAGAAAGTGTGAGTTTTTGCGCATCTGCCTCCTGTTTTGCGTAATACCCGCTTAGTCTGCGCTATACTGGCCCTCTTACAGCACAGAGAGTGTTTCATATATTTGAGCATAAAAGGTCGAAAAATTGTCCAAATCCACCAGACTTGGTTTCATCTAAATGGCCACATGTTCCTCTATCTATTTATATAAGTTTCATATCCATATTTGTAGGAGTTAGCGAAATATCTGCAAAAGGAAGTTGGAGTTCTCGTCCGACTGCGTGATATTTTTACGTAATTTGGACTTTCCGCTATGCCATTCCAATTCTCGAACGGAGAATGCTTCATATGTATGACTATAAAAGGTCCAAAAATTGTCCACATTTACCAATCTTGGTGTCATCTGAAAGCGCACATGTTCATCTATCTATTCAAATAAGTTTCATATCCAATTTTGCTGTAGTTAGGGAATCATCTGCAAAACAAAGAGTGAGTTTTTGCGCACCTGCCTCCTTTTTTGTGTAACTCCAGCTTAGTCTGCGCTATACTGTCCCTCTTACCGCCCAGAGAATGCTTTATATATTTGACCATAAAAATTCTAAAAATTGTCCAAATCTACCAGTCCTGGTTTCATCTAAATGGCCACATATTCCTCTATCTATTTATATACGTTTCATATCCATATTTTTAGTAGTTAGCGTAATATCTCCAAAAGGAAGTTGGAGTTCTCGTCCGACTGCGTGATATTTTTACATAATTTTTACTTTCTGCTATGCCATTCCAGTTCTCGAACGGAGAATGCTTCATATGTATGACCATAAAAGGTCCAAATATTGTCTACATTTACCAATCTTGGTGTCATCTGAAAGCGCACATGCTCATCTATCTATTCATATAATTTTCATATCCAGTTTTGCTGTAGTTAGGGAATCATCTGCAAAAGAAAGTGTGACTTCTTACGCATCTGCCTCCTATTTTGCGTAATTCCCGCTTAGTCTGCGCTATGCTGTCCCTCTTACCGCCCAGAGAATGCTTTATATATTCGACCATAAAAGGTCTAAAAATTGTCCAAATCTACCAGTCCTGGTTTCATCTAAATGGCCACATGTTCCTCTATCTATTTATATAAGTTTCATATCCATATTTTTAGTAGTTAGCGAAATATCTGCAAAAGAAAGTTGGAGTTCTCGTCCGACTGCGTGACATTGTTACGTAATTTGGACTTTCCGCTATGCCATTCCAATTCTCGAACAGAGAATGCTTCGTATGTATGACCATAAAAGGTCCAAAAATTGTCTACATTTACAAATCTTGGTGTCATCTGAAAGCGCACATGTTCATCTATCTATTCATATAACTTTCATATCCAGTTTTGCTGTAGTTAGGGAATCATCTGCAAAAGAAAGTGTGAGTTTTTGCGCATCTGCCTCCTGTTTTGCGTAATACCCGCTTAGTCTGCGCTATACTGGCCCTCTTAAAGCACAGAGAATGTTTCATAAATTTGAGCATAAAAGATCAAAAAATTGTCCAAATCCACCAGTCTTGGTTTCATCGAAATAGCCACATGTTCCTCTATCTTTTTATATAAGTTTCATATCCATATTTTTAGTAGTTAGCGAAATATCTGCAAAAGGAAGTTGGAGTTCTCGTCCGACTGCGTGATATTTTTTATAATTTGGACTTTCTGCTATGCCATTCCAATTCTCGAACGGAGAATGCTTCATATGTATGACCATAAAAGGTCCAAAAATTGTCTACATTTACCAATCTTGGTGTCATCTGAAAGCGCACATGTTCATCTATCTATTCAAATAAGTTTCATATCCAATTTTGCTGTAGTTAGGGAATCATCCGCAGAAGGAAGTGTGACTTCTTACGCATCTGCCTCCTATTTTGCGTAATTCCCGCTTAGTCTGCGCTATGCTGTCCCTCTTACCGCCCAGAGAATGCTTTATATATTCGACCATAAAAGGTCTAAAAATTGTCCAAATCTACCAGTCCTGGTTTCATCTAAATGGCCACATGTTCCTCTATCTATTTATATAAGTTTTATATCCATATTTTTAGTAGTTAGCGAAATATCTGCAAAAGAAAGTTGGAGTTCTCGTCCGACTGCGTGACATTGTTACGTAATTTGGACTTTCCGCTATGCCATTCCAATTCTCGAACAGAGAATGCTTCGTATGTATGACCATAAAAGGTCCAAAAATTGTCTACATTTACAAATCTTGGTGTCATCTGAAAGCGCACATGTTCATCTATCTATTCATATAACTTTCATATCCAGTTTTGCTGTAGTTAGGGAATCATCTGCAAAAGAAAGTGTGAGTTTTTGCGCATCTGCCTCCTGTTTTGCGTAATACCCGCTTAGTCTGCGCTATACTGGCCCTCTTAAAGCACAGAGAATGTTTCATAAATTCGAGCATAAAAGATCAAAAAATTGTCCAAATCCACCAGTCTTGGTTTCATCGAAATAGCCACATGTTCCTCTCTCTATCTATATAAGTTTCATATCCATATCTGTAGTAGTTAGCGAAATATCTGCAAAAGGAAGTCGGAGTTCTCGTCCGACTGCGTGATATTTTTACATAATTTGGACTTTCCGCTATGCCATTCCAAATCTCGAACGGAGAATGCTTCATATGTATGACCATAAAAGGTCCAAAAATTGTCTACATTTACCAATCTTGGTGTCATCTGAAAGCGCACGTGTTCATCTATCTATTCAAATAAGTTTTATATCCAATTTTGCTGTAGTTAGGGAATCATCCGCAGAAGGAAGTGTGACTTCTTACGCATCTGCCTCCTATTTTGCGTAATTCCCGCTTAGTCTGCGCTATGCTGTCCCTCTTACCGCCCAGAGAATGCTTTATATATTCGACCATAAAAGGTCTAAAAATTGTCCAAATCTACCAGTCCTGGTTTCATCTAAATGGCCACATGTTCCTCTATCTATTTATATAAGTTTCATATCCATATTTTTAGTAGTTAGCGAAATATCTGCAAAAGAAAGTTGGAGTTCTCGTCCGACTGCGTGACATTGTTACGTAATTTGGACTTTCCGCTATGCCATTCCAATTCTGGAACAGAGAATGCTTCGTATGTATGACCATAAAAGGTCCAAAAATTGTCTACATTTACAAATCTTGGTGTCATCTGAAAGCGCATATGTTCATCTATCTATTCATATAACTTTCATATCCAGTTTTGCTGTAGTTAGGGAATCATCTGCAAAAGAAAGTGTGAGTTTTTGCGCATCTGCCTCCTGTTTTGCGTAATACCCGCTTAGTCTGCGCTATACTGGCCCTCTTAAAGCACAGAGAATGTTTCATAAATTCGAGCATAAAAGATCAAAAAATTGTCCAAATCCACCAGTCTTGGTTTCATCGAAATAGCCACATGTTCCTCTCTCTATCTATATAAGTTTCATATCCATATTTGTAGTAGTTAGCGAAATATCTGCAAAAGGAAGTCGGAGTTCTCGTCCGACTGCGTGATATTTTTACATAATTTGGACTTTCCGCTATGCCATTCCAAATCTCGAACGGAGAATGCTTCATATGTATGACCATAAAAGGTCCAAAAATTGTCTACATTTACAAATCTTGGTGTCATCTGAAAGCGCACATGTTCATCTATCTATTCATATAACTTTCATATCCAGTTTTGCTGTAGTTAGGGAATCATCCGCAGAAGGAAGTTTGACTTCTTACGCATCTGCCTCCTATTTTGCGTAATTCCCGCTGAGTCTTCGCTATACTGTCCCTCTTACCGCCCAGAGAATGCTTCATATATTCGACCATAAAAGGTCTAAAAATTGTCCAAATCTACCAGTCCTGGTTTCATCTAAATAGCCACATGTTCCTCTATCTATTTATATAAGTTTCATATCCATATTTTTGTAGTAGGTAGCGAAATATCTGCAAAAGGAAGTTGGAGTTCTCGTCCGACTGCCTGATATTTTTACGTAATTTGGACTTTCCGCTATGCCATTCCAATTCTCGAACGGAGAATGCTTCATATGTATGACTATAAAAGGTCTAAAAATTGTCTACATTTACCAATCTTGGTGTCATCTGAAAGCGCACATGTTCATCTATCTATTCAAATAAGTTTCATATCCAATTTTGCTGTAGTTAGGGAATCATCTGCAAAAGAATGAGTGAGTTTTTGCGCACCTGCCTCCTTTTTGTGTAAATCCAGCTTAGTTTGCGCTATGCTGTCCCTCTTACCGCCCAGAGAATGCTTTATATATTCGACCATAAAAGGTCTAAAAATTGTCCAAATCCACCAGTCCTGGTTTCATCTAAATGGCCACATGTTCCTCTCTCTATTTATATAAGTTTCATATCCATATTTTTAGTAGTTAGCGAAATGTCTGCAAAAGGAAGTCGGAGTTCTCGTCCGACTGCGTGATATTTTTACATAATTTGGACTTTCCGCTATGCCATTCCAATTCTCGAACGGAGAATGCTTCATATGTATGACCATAAAAGGTCCGAAAATTGTCTACATTTACCAATCTTGGTGTCATCTAAATGGCCGTATGTTCATTTATCTTCTCATATAAGTTTCATATCCAATTTTGCTGTAGTTAGGGAATCATCTGCAAAAGAAAGTGTGAGTTTTTGCGCATCTGCCTCCTGTTTTGCGTAATACCCGCTTAGTCTTCGCTATACTGGCCCTCTTACAGCACAGAGAGTGTTTCATATATTTGAGCATAAAAGGTCGAAAAATTGTCCAAATCCACCAGACTTGGTTTCATCTAAATAGCCACATGTTCCTCTCTCTATCAATATAAGTTTCATATCCATATTTTTAGTAGTTAGCGAAATATCTGCAAAAGGAAGTTGGAGTTCTCGTCCGACTGCGTGATATTTTTACATAATTTGGACTTTCCGCTATGCCATTCCAAATCTCGAACGGAGAATGCTTCATATGTATGACCATAAAAGGTCCAAAAATTGTCTCCATTTACCAATCTTGGTGTCATCTGAAAGCCCACATGTTCATCTATCTATTCATATAACTTTCATATCCAGTTTTGCTGTAGTTAAGGAATCATCCGCAGAAGGAAGTGTGACTTCTTACGCATCTGCCTCCTATTTTGCGTCATTCCCGCTTAGTCTTCGCTATACTGTCCCTCTTACCGCCCAGAGAATGCTTCATATATTCGACCATAAAAGGTCTAAAAATTGTCCAAATCTACCAGTCCTGGTTTCATCTAAATGGCCACTTGTTCCTCTATCTATTTATATAAGTTTCATATCCACAATCGTAGTAGTTAGCGAAATATCTGCAAAAGGAAGTTGGAGTTCTCGTCCGACTGCGTGATATTTTTACATAATTTGTACTTTCCGCTATGCCATTCCAAATCTCGAACGGAGAATGCTTCATATGTATGACTATAAAAGGTCTAAAAATTGTCTACATTTACCAATCTTGGTGTCATCTGAAAGCACACATGTTCATCTATCTATTCAAATAAGTTTCATATCCAATTTTGCTGTAGTTAGGGAATCATCTGCAAAAGAATGAGTGAGTTTTTGCGCACCTGCCTCCTTTTTTGTGTAAATCCAGCTTAGTTTGCGCTATGCTGTCCCTCTTACCGCCCAGAGAATGCTTTATATATTCGACCATAAAAGGTCTAAAAATTGTCCAAATCCACCAGTCCTGGTTTCATCTAAATGGCCACATGTTCCTCTCTCTATTTATATAAGTTTCATATCCATATTTTTAGTAGTTAGCGAAATGTCTGCAAAAGGAAAGTCGGAGTTCTCGTCCGACTGCGTGATATTTTTACATAATTTGGACTTTCCGCTATGCCATTCCAATTCTCGAACGGAGAATGCTTCATATGTATGACCATAAAAGGTCCGAAAATTGTCTACATTTACCAATCTTGGTGTCATCTAAATGGCCGTATGTTCAGTTATCTTCTCATATAAGTTTCATATCCAATTTTGCTGTAGTTAGGGAATCATCTGCAAAAGAAAGTGTGAGTTTTTGCGCATCTGCCTCCTGTTTTGCGTAATACCCGCTTAGTCTGCGCTATACTGGCCCTCTTACAGCACAGAGAGTGTTTCATATATTTGAGCATAAAAGGTCGAAAAATTGTCCAAATCCACCAGACTTGGTTTCATCTAAATGGCCACATGTTCCTCTATCTATTTATATAAGTTTCATATCCATATTTGTAGGAGTTAGCGAAATATCTGCAAAAGGAAGTTGGAGTTCTCGTCCGACTGCGTGATATTTTTACGTAATTTGGACTTTCCGCTATGCCATTCGAATTCTCGAACGGAGAATGCTTCCTATGTATGACCATAAAAGGTCCAAAAATTGTCTACATTTACCAATCTTGGTGTCATCTGAAAGCGCACATGTTCATCTATCTATTCAAATAAGTTTCATATCCAATTTTGCTGTAGTTAGGGAATCATCTGCAAAAGAAAGTGTGAGTTTTTGCGCATCTGCCTCCTGTTTTGCGTCATTCCGGCTTAGTCTGCGCTATACTGTCCCTCTTACCGCCCAGAGAATGCTTTATATATTCGACCATAAAAGGTCTAAAAATTGTCCAAATCTACCAGTCCTGGTTTCATCTAAATGGCCACATGTTCCTCTATCTATTTATATAAGTTTCATATCCATATTTGTAGGAGTTAGCGAAATATCTGCAAAAGGAAGTCGGAGTTCTTGTCCGACGGCGTGATATTTTTACATAATTTGGACTTTCCGCTATGCCATTCCAAATCTCGAACATAGAATGCTTCATTTGTATTACCATAAAAGGTACAAAAATTGTCTACATTTACCAATCTTGGTGTCATCTGAAAGCGCACATGTTCATCTACCTATTCATATAACTTTCATATCTAGTTTTGCTGTAGTTAGGGAATCATCCGCAGAAGGAAGTGTGACTTTTTACGCATCTGCCTCCTTTTTTGTGTAAATCCAGCTTAGTTTGCGCTATGCTGTCCCTCTTACCGCCCAGAGAATGCTTTATATATTCGACCATAAAAGGTCTAAAAATTGTCCAAATCCACCAGTCCTGGTTTCATCTAAATGGCCACATGTTCCTCTCTCTATTTATATAAGTTTCATATCCATATTTTTAGTAGTTAGCGAAATGTCTGCAAAAGGAAGTCGGAGTTCTCGTCCGACTGCGTGATATTTTTACATAATTTGGACTTTCCGCTATGCCATTCCAATTCTCGAACGGAGAATGCTTCATATGTATGACCATAAAAGGTCCGAAAATTGTCTACATTTACCAATCTTGGTGTCATCTAAATGGCCGTATGTTCATTTATCTTCTCATATAAGTTTCATATCCAATTTTGCTGTAGTTAGGGAATCATCTGCAAAAGAAAGTGTGAGTTTTTGCGCATCTGCCTCCTGTTTTGCGTAATACCCGCTTAGTCTGCGCTATACTGGCCCTCTTACAGCACAGAGAGTGTTTCATATATTTGAGCATAAAAGGTCGAAAAATTGTCCAAATCCACCAGACTTGGTTTCATCTAAATAGCCACATGTTCCTCTCTCTATCAATATAAGTTTCATATCCATATTTGTAGGAGTTAGCGAAATATCTGCAAAAGGAAGTTGGAGTTCTCGTCCGACTGCGTGATATTTTTACGTAATTTGGACTTTCCGCTATGCCATTCCAATTCTCGAACGGAGAATGCTTCATATGTATGACCATAAAAGGTCCAAAAATTGTCTACATTTACCAATCTCGGTGTCATCTGAAAGCCAACATGTTCATCTATCTATTCAAATAAGTTTCATATCCAATTTTGCTGTAGTTAGGGAATCATCTGCAAAACAAAGAGTGAGTTTTTGCGCACCTGCCTCCTTTTTTGTGTAACTCCAGCTTAGTTTGCGCTATGCTGTCCCTCTTACCGCCCAGAGAATGCTTTATATATTCGACCATAAAAGGTCTAAAAATTGTCCAAATCCACCAGTCCTGGTTTCATCTAAATGGCCACATGTTCCTCTATCTATTTATATAAGTTTCATATCCATATTTTTAGTAGTTAGCGAAATATCTGCAAAAGGAAGTTGGAGTTCTCGTCCGACTGCGTGATATTTTTACATAATTTGGACTTTCCGCTATGCCATTCCAATTCTCGAACGGAGAATGCTTCATATGTATGACCATAAAAGGTCCAAAAAATGTCTACATTTACCAATCTTGGTGTCATCTGAAAGCGCACATGTTCATCTATCTATTCAAATAAGTTTCATATCCAATTTTGCTGTATTTAGGGAATCATCTGCAAAAGAAAGTGTGACTTCTTACGCATCTGCCTCCTATTTTGCGTAATTCCCGCTTAGTCTGCGCTATGCTGTCCCTCTTACCGCCCAGAGAATGCTTTATATATTCGACCATAAAAGGTCTAAAAATTGTCCAAATCTACCAGTCCTGGTTTCATCTAAATGGCCACATGTTCCTCTATCTATTTATATAAGTTTCATATCCATATTTTTAGTAGTTAGCGAAATATCTGCAAAAGAAAGTTGGAGTTCTCGTCCGACTGCGTGACATTGTTACGTAATTTGGACTTTCCGCTATGCCATTCCAATTCTCGAACAGAGAATGCTTCGTATGTATGACCATAAAAGGTCCAAAAATTGTCTACATTTACAAATCTTGGTGTCATCTAAAAGCGCACATGTTCATCTATCTATTCATATAACTTTCATATCCAGTTTTGCTGTAGTTAGGGAATCATCTGCAAAAGAAAGTGTGAGTTTTTTGCGCATCTGCCTCCTGTTTTGCGTAATACCCGCTTAGTCTGCGCTATACTGGCCCTCTTAAAGCACAGAGAATGTTTCATAAATTCGAGCATAAAAGATCAAAAAATTGTCCAAATCCACCAGTCTTGGTTTCATCGAAATAGCCACATGTTCCTCTATCTTTTTATATAAGTTTCATATCCATATTTTTAGTAGTTAGCGAAATATCTGCAAAACGAAGTTGGAGTTCTCGTCCGACTGCGTGATATTTTTTATAATTTGGACTTTCTGCTATGCCATTCCAATTCTCGAACGGAGAATGCTTCATATGTATGACCATAAAAGGTCCGAAAATTGTCTACATTTACCAATCTTGGTGTCATCTAAATGGCCGTATGTTCATTTATCTTCTCATATAAGTTTCATATCCAATTTTGCTGTAGTTAGGGAATCATCTGCAAAAGAAAGTGTGAGTTTTTGCGCATCTGCCTCCTGTTTTGCGTAATACCCGCTTAGTCTGCGCTATACTGGCCCTCTTACAGCACAGAGAGTGTTTCATATATTTGAGCATAAAAGGTCGAAAAATTGTCCAAATCCACCAGACTTGGTTTCATCTAAATGGCCACATGTTCCTCTATCTATTTATATAAGTTTCATATCCATCATTTGTAGGAGTTAGCGAAATATCTGCAAAAGGAAGTTGGAGTTCTCGTCCGACTGCGTGATATTTTTACGTAATTTGGACTTTCCGCTATGCCATTCCAATTCTCGAACGGAGAATGCTTCATATGTATGACTATAAAAGGTCCAAAAATTGTCCACATTTACCAATCTTGGTGTCATCTGAAAGCGCACATGTTCATCTATCTATTCAAATAAGTTTCATATCCAATTTTGCTGTAGTTAGGGAATCATCTGCAAAACAAAGAGTGAGTTTTTGCGCATCTGCCTCCTATTTTGCGTAATTCCCGCTTAGTCTGCGCTATGCTGTCCCTCTTACCGCCCAGAGAATGCTTTATATATTCGACCATAAAAGGTCTAAAAATTGTCCAAATCTACCAGTCCTGGTTTCATCTAAATGGCCACATGTTCCTCTATCTATTTATATAAGTTTCATATCCATATTTTTAGTAGTTAGCGAAATATCTGCAAAAGAAAGTTGGAGTTCTCGTCCGACTGCGTGACATTGTTACGTAATTTGGACTTTCCGCTATGCCATTCCAATTCTCGAACAGAGAATGCTTCGTATGTATGACCATAAAAGGTCCAAAAATTGTCTACATTTACAAATCTTGGTGTCATCTGAAAGCGCACATGTTCATCTATCTATTCATATAACTTTCATATCCAGTTTTGCTGTAGTTAGGGAATCATCTGCAAAAGAAAGTGTGAGTTTTTGCGCATCTGCCTCCTGTTTTGCGTAATACCCGCTTAGTCTGCGCTATACTGGCCCTCTTAAAGCACAGAGAATGTTTCATAAATTCGAGCATAAAAGATCAAAAAATTGTCCAAATCCACCAGTCTTGGTTTCATCGAAATAGCCACATGTTCCTCTCTCTATCTATATAAGTTTCATATCCATATCTGTAGTAGTTAGCGAAATATCTGCAAAAGGAAGTCGGAGTTCTCGTCCGACTGCGTGATATTTTTACATAATTTGGACTTTCCGCTATGCCATTCCAAATCTCGAACGGAGAATGCTTCATATGTATGACCATAAAAGGTCCAAAAATTGTCTACATTTACCAATCTTGGTGTCATCTGAAAGCGCACATGTTCATCTATCTATTCATATAAGTTTCATATCCAATTTTGCTGTAGTTAGGGAATCATCCGCAGAAGGAAGTGTGACTTCTTACGCATCTGCCTCCTATTTTGCGTAATTCCCGCTTAGTCTGCGCTATGCTGTCCCTCTTACCGCCCAGAGAATGCTTTATATATTCGACCATAAAAGGTCTAAAAATTGTCCAAATCTACCAGTCCTGGTTTCATCTAAATGGCCACATGTTCCTCTATCTATTTATATAAGTTTCATATCCATATTTTTAGTAGTTAGCGAAATATCTGCAAAAGAAAGTTGGAGTTCTCGTCCGACTGCGTGACATTGTTACGTAATTTGGACTTTCCGCTATGCCATTCCAATTCTGGAACAGAGAATGCTTCGTATGTATGACCATAAAAGGTCCAAAAATTGTCTACATTTACAAATCTTGGTGTCATCTGAAAGCGCACATGTTCATCTATCTATTCATATAACTTTCATATCCAGTTTTGCTGTAGTTAGGGAATCATCTGCAAAAGAAAGTGTGAGTTTTTGCGCATCTGCCTCCTGTTTTGCGTAATACCCGCTTAGTCTGCGCTATACTGGCCCTCTTAAAGCACAGAGAATGTTTCATAAATTCGAGCATAAAAGATCAAAAAATTGTCCAAATCCACCAGTCTTGGTTTCATCGAAATAGCCACATGTTCCTCTCTCTATCTATATAAGTTTCATATCCATATTTGTAGTAGTTAGCGAAATATCTGCAAAAGGAAGTCGGAGTTCTCGTCCGACTGCGTGATATTTTTACATAATTTGGACTTTCCGCTATGCCATTCCAAATCTCGAACGGAGAATGCTTCATATGTATGACCATAAAAGGTCCAAAAATTGTCTACATTTACAAATCTTGGTGTCATCTGAAAGCGCACATGTTCATCTATCTATTCATATAACTTTCATATCCAGTTTTGCTGTAGTTAGGGAATCATCCGCAGAAGGAACTGTGACTTCTTACGCATCTGCCTCCTATTTTGCGTAATTCCCGCTGAGTCTGCGCTATACTGGCCCTCTTACAGCACAGAGAATGTTTCATAAATTCGAGCATAAAAGATCAAAAAATTGTCCAAATCCACCAGTCTTGGTTTCATCGAAATAGCCACATGTTCCTCTCTCTATCTATATAAGTTTCATATCCATATTTGTAGTAGTTAGCGAAATATCTGCAAAAGGAAGTCGGAGTTCTCGTCCGACTGCGTGATATTTTTACATAATTTGGACTTTCCGCTATGCCATTCCAAATCTCGAACGGAGAATGCTTCATATGTTAGACCATAAAAGGTCCAAAAATTGTCTACATTTACCAATCTTGGTGTCATCTGAAAGCGCACATGTTCATCTATCTATTCATATAACTTTCATATCCAGTTTTGCTGTAGTTAAGGAATCATCCGCAGAAGGAAGTTTGACTTCTTACGCATCTGCCTCCTATTTTGCGTAATTCCCGCTGAGTCTTCGCTATACTGTCCCTCTTACCGCCCAGAGAATGCTTCATATATTCGACCATAAAAGGTCTAAAAATTGTCCAAATCTACCAGTCCTGGTTTCATCTAAATGGCCACATGTTCCTCTATCTATTTATATAAGTTTCATATCCATATTTTTGTAGTAGGTAGCGAAATATCTGCAAAAGGAAGTTGGAGTTCTCGTCCGACTGCCTGATATTTTTACGTAATTTGGACTTTCCGCTATGCCATTCCAATTCTCGAACGGAGAATGCTTCATATGTATGACTATAAAAGGTCTAAAAATTGTCTACATTTACCAATCTTGGTGTCATCTGAAAGCGCACATGTTCATCTATCTATTCAAATAAGTTTCATATCCAATTTTGCGGTAGTTAGGGAATCATCTGCAAAAGAATGTGTGAGTTTTTGCGCATCTGCCTCCTTTTTTGTGTAATTCCCGCTTAGTCTGCGCTATGCTGTCCCTCTTACCGCCCAGAGAATGCTTTATATATTCGACCATAAAAGGTCTAAAAATTGTCCAAATCTACCAGTCCTGGTTTCATCTAAATGGCCACATGTTCCTCTATCTATTTATATAAGTTTCATATCCATATTTTTAGTAGTTAGCGAAATATCTGCAAAAGAAAGTTGGAGTTCTCGTCCGACTGCGTGACATTGTTACGTAATTTGGACTTTCCGCTATGCCATTCCAATTCTGGAACAGAGAATGCTTCGTATGTATGACCATAAAAGGTCCAAAAATTGTCTACATTTACAAATCTTGGTGTCATCTGAAAGCGCACATGTTCATCTATCTATTCATATAACTTTCATATCCAGTTTTGCTGTAGTTAGGGAATCATCTGCAAAAGAAAGTGTGAGTTTTTGCGCATCTGCCTCCTGTTTTGCGTAATACCCGCTTAGTCTGCGCTATACTGGCCCTCTTAAAGCACAGAGAATGTTTCATAAATTCGAGCATAAAAGATCAAAAAATTGTCCAAATCCACCAGTCTTGGTTTCATCGAAATAGCCACATGTTCCTCTCTCTATCTATATAAGTTTCATATCCATATTTGTAGTAGTTAGCGAAATATCTGCAAAAGGAAGTCGGAGTTCTCGTCCGACTGCGTGATATTTTTACATAATTTGGACTTTCCGCTATGCCATTCCAAATCTCGAACGGAGAATGCTTCATATGTATGACCATAAAAGGTCCAAAAATTGTCTACATTTACAAATCTTGGTGTCATCTGAAAGCGCACATGTTCATCTATCTATTCATATAACTTTCATATCCAGTTTTGCTGTAGTTAGGGAATCATCCGCAGAAGGAACTGTGACTTCTTACGCATCTGCCTCCTATTTTGCGTAATTCCCGCTGAGTCTGCGCTATACTGGCCCTCTTACAGCACAGAGAATGTTTCATAAATTCGAGCATAAAAGATCAAAAAATTGTCCAAATCCACCAGTCTTGGTTTCATCGAAATAGCCACATGTTCCTCTCTCTATCTATATAAGTTTCATATCCATATTTGTAGTAGTTAGCGAAATATCTGCAAAAGGAAGTCGGAGTTCTCGTCCGACTGCGTGATATTTTTACATAATTTGGACTTTCCGCTATGCCATTCCAAATCTCGAACGGAGAATGCTTCATATGTTAGACCATAAAAGGTCCAAAAATTGTCTACATTTACCAATCTTGGTGTCATCTGAAAGCGCACATGTTCATCTATCTATTCATATAACTTTCATATCCAGTTTTGCTGTAGTTAAGGAATCATCCGCAGAAGGAAGTTTGACTTCTTACGCATCTGCCTCCTATTTTGCGTAATTCCCGCTGAGTCTTCGCTATACTGTCCCTCTTACCGCCCAGAGAATGCTTCATATATTCGACCATAAAAGGTCTAAAAATTGTCCAAATCTACCAGTCCTGGTTTCATCTAAATGGCCACATGTTCCTCTATCTATTTATATAAGTTTCATATCCATATTTTTGTAGTAGGTAGCGAAATATCTGCAAAAGGAAGTTGGAGTTCTCGTCCGACTGCCTGATATTTTTACGTAATTTGGACTTTCCGCTATGCCATTCCAATTCTCGAACGGAGAATGCTTCATATGTATGACTATAAAAGGTCTAAAAATTGTCTACATTTACCAATCTTGGTGTCATCTGAAAGCGCACATGTTCATCTATCTATTCAAATAAGTTTCATATCCAATTTTGCGGTAGTTAGGGAATCATCTGCAAAAGAATGTGTGAGTTTTTGCGCATCTGCCTCCTTTTTTGTGTAACTCCAGCTTAGTCTGCGCTATACTGTCCCTCTTACCGCCCAGAGAATGCTTTATATATTCGAGCATAAAAGGTCTAAAAATTGTCCAAATCTACCAGTCCTGGTTTCATCTAAATGGCCACATGTTCCTCTATCTTTTTATATAAGTTTCATATCCATATTTTTAGTAGTTAGCGAAATATCTGCAAAAGGAAGTTGGAGTTCTCGTCCGACTGCGTGATATTTTTTATAATTTGGACTTTCTGCTATGCCATTCCAATTCTCGAACGGAGAATGCTTCATATGTATGACCATAAAAGGTCCAAAAATTGTCTACATTTACCAATCTTGGTGTCATCTGAAAGCGCACATGTTCATCTATCTATTCAAATAAGTTTCATATCCAATTTTGCTGTAGTTAGGGAATCATCCGCAGAAGGAAGTGTGACTTCTTACGCATCTGCCTCCTATTTTGCGAAATTCCCGCTTAGTCTGCGCTATGCTGTCCCTCTTACCGCCCAGAGAATGCTTTATATATTCGACCATAAAAGGTCTAAAAATTGTCCAAATCTACCAGTCCTGGTTTCATCTAAATGGCCACATGTTCCTCTATCTATTTATATAAGTTTCATATCAATATTTTTAGTAGTTAGCGAAATATCTGCAAAAGAAAGTTGGAGTTCTCGTCCGACTGCGTGACATTGTTACGTAATTTGGACTTTCCGCTATGCCATTCCAATTCTCGAACAGAGAATGCTTCGTATGTATGACCATAAAAGGTCCAAAAATTGTCTACATTTACAAATCTTGGTGTCATCTGAAAGCGCACATGTTCATCTATCTATTCATATAACTTTCATATCCAGTTTTGCTGTAGTTAGGGAATCATCTGCAAAAGAAAGTGTGAGTTTTTGCGCATCTGCCTCCTGTTTTGCGTAATACCCGCTTAGTCTGCGCTATGCTGTCCCTCTTACTGGCCCTCTTAAAGCACAGAGAATGTTTCATAAATTCGAGCATAAAAGATCAAAAAATTGTCCAAATCCACCAGTCTTGGTTTCATCGAAATAGCCACATGTTCCTCTCTCTATCTATATAAGTTTCATATCCATATTTGTAGTAGTTAGCGAAATATCTGCAAAAGGAAGCCGGAGTTCTCGTCCGACTGCGTGATATTTTTACATAATTTGGACTTTCCGCTATGCCATTCCAAATCTCGAACGGAGAATGCTTCATATGTATGACCATAAAAGGTCCAAAAATTGTCTACATTTACAAATCTTGGTGTCATCTGAAAGCGCACATGTTCATCTATCTATTCATATAACTTTCATATCCAGTTTTGCTGTAGTTAGGGAATCATCCGCAGAAAGAACTGTGACTTCTTACGCATCTGCCTCCTATTTTGCGTAATTCCCGCTGATTCTGCGCGATACTGGCCCTCTTACAGCACAGAGAATGTTTCATAAATTCGAGCATAAAAGATCAAAAAATTGTCCAAATCCACCAGTCTTGGTTTCATCGAAATAGCCACATGTTCCTCTCTCTATCTATATAAGTTTCATATCCATATTTGTAGTAGTTAGCGAAATATCTGCAAAAGGAAGTCGGAGTTCTCGTCCGACTGCGTGATATTTTTACATAATTTGGACTTTCCGCTATGCCATTCCAAATCTCGAACGGAGAATGCTTCATATGTATGACCATAAAAGGTCCAAAAATTGTCTACATTTACAAATCTTGGTGTCATCTGAAAGCGCACATGTTCATCTATCTATTCATATAACTTTCATATCCAGTTTTGCTGTAGTTAGGGAATCATCCGCAGAAGGAACTGTGAGTTTTTGCGCATCTGCCTCCTATTTTGCGTAATTCCCGCTGAGTCTTCGCTATACTGTCCCTCTTACCGCCCAGAGAATGCTTCATATATTCGACCATAAAAGGTCTAAAAATTGTCCAAATCTACCAGTCCTGGTTTCATCTAAATGGCCAGATGCTGCTCTATCTATTTATATAAGTTTCATATCCATATTCGTAGTAGTTAGCGAAATATCTGCAAAAGGAAGTTGGAGTTCTCGTCCGACTGCGTGATATTTTTACATAATTTGGACTTTCCGCCATGCAAATCCAATTCTCGAACGGAGAATGCTTCATATGTATGACCATAAAAGGTCCAAAAATTGTCTACATTTACCAATCTTGGTGTCATCTAAATGGCCACATGTTCCTCTATCTATTCATATAAGTTTCATATCCAATTTTGCTGTAGTTAGGGAATCATCTGCAAAAGAAAGTGTGAGTTTTTGCGCAACTGCCTCCTTTTTTGTGTAACTCCCGCTTAGTCTGCGCTATGCTGTCCATCTTACCGCCAAGAGAATGCTTTATATATTCGACCATAAAAGGTCTAAAAATTGTCCAAATCCACCAGTCTTGGTTTCATCGAAATAGCCACATGTTCCTCTCTCTATTTATATAAGTTTCATATCCATATTTGTAGGAGTTAGCGAAATATCTGCAAAAGGAAGTTGGAGTTCTCGTCCGACTGCGTGATATTTTTACATAATTTGGACTTTCCGCTATGCCATTCCAATTCTCGAACGGAGAATGCTTCATATGTATGACCATAAAAGGTCCAAAAATTGTCTACATTTACCAATCTTGGTGTCATCTGAAAGCGCACATGTTCATCTATCTATTCATATAAGTTTTTTATCCAATTTAGCTGTAGTTAGGGAATCATCTGCAAAAGAAAGTGTGAGTTTTTGCGCATCTGCCTCCTGTTTTGCGTAATTCCCGCTTAGTCTGCGCTATACTGTCCCTTTTACCGCCCAGAGAATGCTTTATATATTCGACCATAAAAATTCTAAAAATTGTCTAAATCTACCAGTCCTCTTTTCGTCTAAATGGCCACATGTTCCTCTATCTATTTATATAAGTTTCATATCCATATTTTTAGTAGTTAGCGAAATATCTGCAAAAGGAAGTTGGAGTTCTCGTCCGACTGCGTGATATTTTTACATAATTTGGACTTTCCGCTATGCCATTCCAATTCTCGAACGGAGAATGCTTCATATGTATGACCATAAAAGGTCCAAAAATTGTCTACATTTACCAATCTTGGTGTCATCTAAATGGCCACATGTTCCTCTATCTATTTATATAAGTTTCATATCCAATTTTTGCTGTAGTTAGGGAATCATCTGCAAAAGAAAGTGTGAGTTTTTGCGCATCTGCCTCCTGTTTTGCGTAATACCCGCTTAGTCTGCGCTATACTGGCCCTCTTACAGCACAGAGAATGTTTCATATATTCGAGCATAAAAGGTCGAAAAATTGTCAAAATCCACCCGTCCTGGTTTCATCTAAATAGCCACATGTTCCTCTCTCTATTTATATAAGTTTCATATCCATATTTGTAGGAGTTAGCGAAATATCTGCAAAAGGAAGTTGGAGTTCTCGTCCGACTGCGTGATATTTTTACGTAATTTGGACTTTCCGCTATGCCATTCCAATTCTCGAACGGAGAATGCTTCATATGTATGACCATAAAAGGTCCAAAAATTGTCTACATTTACCAATCTTGGTGTCATCTGAAAGCGCACATGTTCATCTATCTATTCATATAACTTTCATATCCAATTTTGCTGTAGTTAGGGAATCATCCGCAGAAGGAAGTGTGACTTTTTACGCATCTGCCTCCTTTTTTGCGTCATTCCCGCTTAGTCTGCGCTATACTGTCCCTCTTACCGCCCAGAGAATGCTTTATATATTCGACCATAAAAGGTCGAAAAATTGTCCAAATCTACCAGTCCTGGTTTCAGCTAAATGGCCACATGTTCCTCTATCTATTTATATAAGTTTCATATCCATATTTTTAGTAGTTAGCGAAATATCTGCAAAAGGAAGTTGGAGTTCTCGTCCGACTGCGTGATATTTTTACATAATTTGGACTTTCCGCTATGCCATTCCAATTCTCGAACGGAGAATGCTTCATATGTATGACCATAAAAGGTCCAAAAAATGTCTACATTTACCAATCTTGGTGTCATCTGAAAGCGCACATGTTCATCTATCTATTCAAATAAGTTTCATATCCAATTTTGCTGTATTTAGGGAATCATCTGCAAAAGAAAGTGTGACTTCTTACGCATCTGCCTCCTATTTTGCGTAATTCCCGCTTAGTCTGCGCTATGCTGTCCCTCTTACCGCCCAGAGAATGCTTTATATATTCGACCATAAAAGGTCTAAAAATTGTCCAAATCTACCAGTCCTGGTTTCATCTAAATGGCCACATGTTCCTCTATCTATTTATATAAGTTTCATATCCATATTTTTAGTAGTTAGCGAAATATCTGCAAAAGAAAGTTGGAGTTCTCGTCCGACTGCGTGACATTGTTACGTAATTTGGACTTTCCGCTATGCCATTCCAATTCTCGAACAGAGAATGCTTCGTATGTATGACCATAAAAGGTCCAAAAATTGTCTACATTTACAAATCTTGGTGTCATCTAAAAGCGCACATGTTCATCTATCTATTCATATAACTTTCATATCCAGTTTTGCTGTAGTTAGGGAATCATCTGCAAAAGAAAGTGTGAGTTTTTGCGCATCTGCCTCCTGTTTTGCGTAATACCCGCTTAGTCTGCGCTATACTGGCCCTCTTAAAGCACAGAGAATGTTTCATAAATTCGAGCATAAAAGATCAAAAAATTGTCCAAATCCACCAGTCTTGGTTTCATCGAAATAGCCACATGTTCCTCTATCTTTTTATATAAGTTTCATATCCATATTTTTAGTAGTTAGCGAAATATCTGCAAAAGGAAGTTGGAGTTCTCGTCCGACTGCGTGATATTTTTTATAATTTGGACTTTCTGCTATGCCATTCCAATTCTCGAACGGAGAATGCTTCATATGTATGACCATAAAAGGTCCGAAAATTGTCTACATTTACCAATCTTGGTGTCATCTAAATGGCCGTATGTTCATTTATCTTCTCATATAAGTTTCATATCCAATTTTGCTGTAGTTAGGGAATCATCTGCAAAAGAAAGTGTGAGTTTTTGCGCATCTGCCTCCTGTTTTGCGTAATACCCGCTTAGTCTGCGCTATACTGGCCCTCTTACAGCACAGAGAGTGTTTCATATATTTGAGCATAAAAGGTCGAAAAATTGTCCAAATCCACCAGACTTGGTTTCATCTAAATGGCCACATGTTCCTCTATCTATTTATATAAGTTTCATATCCATATTTGTAGGAGTTAGCGAAATATCTGCAAAAGGAAGTTGGAGTTCTCGTCCGACTGCGTGACATTGTTACGTAATTTGGACTTTCCGCTATGCCATTCCAATTCTCGAACAGAGAATGCTTCGTATGTATGACCATAAAAGGTCCAAAAATTGTCTACATTTACAAATCTTGGTGTCATCTAAAAGCGCACATGTTCATCTATCTATTCATATAACTTTCATATCCAGTTTTGCTGTAGTTAGGGAATCATCTGCAAAAGAAAGTGTGAGTTTTTGCGCATCTGCCTCCTGTTTTGCGTAATACCCGCTTAGTCTGCGCTATACTGGCCCTCTTAAAGCACAGAGAATGTTTCATAAATTCGAGCATAAAAGATCAAAAAATTGTCCAAATCCACCAGTCTTGGTTTCATCGAAATAGCCACATGTTCCTCTATCTTTTTATATAAGTTTCATATCCATATTTTTAGTAGTTAGCGAAATATCTGCAAAACGAAGTTGGAGTTCTCGTCCGACTGCGTGATATTTTTTATAATTTGGACTTTCTGCTATGCCATTCCAATTCTCGAACGGAGAATGCTTCATATGTATGACCATAAAAGGTCCGAAAATTGTCTACATTTACCAATCTTGGTGTCATCTAAATGGCCGTATGTTCATTTATCTTCTCATATAAGTTTCATATCCAATTTTGCTGTAGTTAGGGAATCATCTGCAAAAGAAAGTGTGAGTTTTTGCGCATCTGCCTCCTGTTTTGCGTAATACCCGCTTAGTCTGCGCTATACTGGCCCTCTTACAGCACAGAGAGTGTTTCATATATTTGAGCATAAAAGGTCGAAAAATTGTCCAAATCCACCAGACTTGGTTTCATCTAAATGGCCACATGTTCCTCTATCTATTTATATAAGTTTCATATCCATATTTGTAGGAGTTAGCGAAATATCTGCAAAAGGAAGTTGGAGTTCTCGTCCGACTGCGTGATATTTTTACGTAATTTGGACTTTCCGCTATGCCATTCCAATTCTCGAACGGAGAATGCTTCATATGTATGACTATAAAAGGTCCAAAAATTGTCCACATTTACCAATCTTGGTGTCATCTGAAAGCGCACATGTTCATCTATCTATTCAAATAAGTTTCATATCCAATTTTGCTGTAGTTAGGGAATCATCTGCAAAACAAAGAGTGAGTTTTTGCGCATCTGCCTCCTATTTTGCGTAATTCCCGCTTAGTCTGCGCTATGCTGTCCCTCTTACCGCCCAGAGAATGCTTTATATATTCGACCATAAAAGGTCTAAAAATTGTCCAAATCTACCAGTCCTGGTTTCATCTAAATGGCCACATGTTCCTCTATCTATTTATATAAGTTTCATATCCATATTTTTAGTAGTTAGCGAAATATCTGCAAAAGAAAGTTGGAGTTCTCGTCCGACTGCGTGACATTGTTACGTAATTTGGACTTTCCGCTATGCCATTCCAATTCTCGAACAGAGAATGCTTCGTATGTATGACCATAAAAGGTCCAAAAATTGTCTACATTTACAAATCTTGGTGTCATCTGAAAGCGCACATGTTCATCTATCTATTCATATAACTTTCATATCCAGTTTTGCTGTAGTTAGGGAATCATCTGCAAAAGAAAGTGTGAGTTTTTGCGCATCTGCCTCCTGTTTTGCGTAATACCCGCTTAGTCTGCGCTATACTGGCCCTCTTAAAGCACAGAGAATGTTTCATAAATTCGAGCATAAAAGATCAAAAAATTGTCCAAATCCACCAGTCTTGGTTTCATCGAAATAGCCACATGTTCCTCTCTCTATCTATATAAGTTTCATATCCATATCTGTAGTAGTTAGCGAAATATCTGCAAAAGGAAGTCGGAGTTCTCGTCCGACTGCGTGATATTTTTACATAATTTGGACTTTCCGCTATGCCATTCCAAATCTCGAACGGAGAATGCTTCATATGTATGACCATAAAAGGTCCAAAAATTGTCTACATTTACCAATCTTGGTGTCATCTGAAAGCGCACATGTTCATCTATCTATTCATATAAGTTTCATATCCAATTTTGCTGTAGTTAGGGAATCATCCGCAGAAGGAAGTGTGACTTCTTACGCATCTGCCTCCTATTTTGCGTAATTCCCGCTTAGTCTGCGCTATGCTGTCCCTCTTACCGCCCAGAGAATGCTTTATATATTCGACCATAAAAGGTCTAAAAATTGTCCAAATCTACCAGTCCTGGTTTCATCTAAATGGCCACATGTTCCTCTATCTATTTATATAAGTTTCATATCCATATTTTTAGTAGTTAGCGAAATATCTGCAAAAGAAAGTTGGAGTTCTCGTCCGACTGCGTGACATTGTTACGTAATTTGGACTTTCCGCTATGCCATTCCAATTCTGGAACAGAGAATGCTTCGTATGTATGACCATAAAAGGTCCAAAAATTGTCTACATTTACAAATCTTGGTGTCATCTGAAAGCGCACATGTTCATCTATCTATTCATATAACTTTCATATCCAGTTTTGCTGTAGTTAGGGAATCATCTGCAAAAGAAAGTGTGAGTTTTTGCGCATCTGCCTCCTGTTTTGCGTAATACCCGCTTAGTCTGCGCTATACTGGCCCTCTTAAAGCACAGAGAATGTTTCATAAATTCGAGCATAAAAGATCAAAAAATTGTCCAAATCCACCAGTCTTGGTTTCATCGAAATAGCCACATGTTCCTCTCTCTATCTATATAAGTTTCATATCCATATTTGTAGTAGTTAGCGAAATATCTGCAAAAGGAAGTCGGAGTTCTCGTCCGACTGCGTGATATTTTTACATAATTTGGACTTTCCGCTATGCCATTCCAAATCTCGAACGGAGAATGCTTCATATGTATGACCATAAAAGGTCCAAAAATTGTCTACATTTACAAATCTTGGTGTCATCTGAAAGCGCACATGTTCATCTATCTATTCATATAACTTTCATATCCAGTTTTGCTGTAGTTAGGGAATCATCCGCAGAAGGAACTGTGACTTCTTACGCATCTGCCTCCTATTTTGCGTAATTCCCGCTGAGTCTGCGCTATACTGGCCCTCTTACAGCACAGAGAATGTTTCATAAATTCGAGCATAAAAGATCAAAAAATTGTCCAAATCCACCAGTCTTGGTTTCATCGAAATAGCCACATGTTCCTCTCTCTATCTATATAAGTTTCATATCCATATTTGTAGTAGTTAGCGAAATATCTGCAAAAGGAAGTCGGAGTTCTCGTCCGACTGCGTGATATTTTTACATAATTTGGACTTTCCGCTATGCCATTCCAAATCTCGAACGGAGAATGCTTCATATGTTAGACCATAAAAGGTCCAAAAATTGTCTACATTTACCAATCTTGGTGTCATCTGAAAGCGCACATGTTCATCTATCTATTCATATAACTTTCATATCCAGTTTTGCTGTAGTTAAGGAATCATCCGCAGAAGGAAGTTTGACTTCTTACGCATCTGCCTCCTATTTTGCGTAATTCCCGCTGAGTCTTCGCTATACTGTCCCTCTTACCGCCCAGAGAATGCTTCATATATTCGACCATAAAAGGTCTAAAAATTGTCCAAATCTACCAGTCCTGGTTTCATCTAAATGGCCACATGTTCCTTTATCTATTTATATAAGTTTCATATCCATATTTTTGTAGTAGGTAGCGAAATATCTGCAAAAGGAAGTTGGAGTTCTCGTCCGACTGCCTGATATTTTTACGTAATTTGGACTTTCCGCTATGCCATTCCAATTCTCGAACGGAGAATGCTTCATATGTATGACTATAAAAGGTCTAAAAATTGTCTACATTTACCAATCTTGGTGTCATCTGAAAGCGCACATGTTCATCTATCTATTCAAATAAGTTTCATATCCAATTTTGCGGTAGTTAGGGAATCATCTGCAAAAGAATGTGTGAGTTTTTGCGCATCTGCCTCCTTTTTTGTGTAACTCCAGCTTAGTCTGCGCTATACTGTCCCTCTTACCGCCCAGAGAATGCTTTATATATTCGAGCATAAAAGGTCTAAAAATTGTCCAAATCTACCAGTCCTGGTTTCATCTAAATGGCCACATGTTCCTCTATCTTTTTATATAAGTTTCATATCCATATTTTTAGTAGTTAGCGAAATATCTGCAAAAGGAAGTTGGAGTTCTCGTCCGACTGCGTGATATTTTTTATAATTTGGACTTTCTGCTATGCCATTCCAATTCTCGAACGGAGAATGCTTCATATGTATGACCATAAAAGGTCCAAAAATTGTCTACATTTACCAATCTTGGTGTCATCTGAAAGCGCACATGTTCATCTATCTATTCAAATAAGTTTCATATCCAATTTTGCTGTAGTTAGGGAATCATCCGCAGAAGGAAGTGTGACTTCTTACGCATCTGCCTCCTATTTTGCGAAATTCCCGCTTAGTCTGCGCTATGCTGTCCCTCTTACCGCCCAGAGAATGCTTTATATATTCGACCATAAAAGGTCTAAAAATTGTCCAAATCTACCAGTCCTGGTTTCATCTAAATGGCCACATGTTCCTCTATCTATTTATATAAGTTTCATATCAATATTTTTAGTAGTTAGCGAAATATCTGCAAAAGAAAGTTGGAGTTCTCGTCCGACTGCGTGACATTGTTACGTAATTTGGACTTTCCGCTATGCCATTCCAATTCTCGAACAGAGAATGCTTCGTATGTATGACCATAAAAGGTCCAAAAATTGTCTACATTTACAAATCTTGGTGTCATCTGAAAGCGCACATGTTCATCTATCTATTCATATAACTTTCATATCCAGTTTTGCTGTAGTTAGGGAATCATCTGCAAAAGAAAGTGTGAGTTTTTGCGCATCTGCCTCCTGTTTTGCGTAATACCCGCTTAGTCTGCGCTATGCTGTCCCTCTTACTGGCCCTCTTAAAGCACAGAGAATGTTTCATAAATTCGAGCATAAAAGATCAAAAAATTGTCCAAATCCACCAGTCTTGGTTTCATCGAAATAGCCACATGTTCCTCTCTCTATCTATATAAGTTTCATATCCATATTTGTAGTAGTTAGCGAAATATCTGCAAAAGGAAGCCGGAGTTCTCGTCCGACTGCGTGATATTTTTACATAATTTGGACTTTCCGCTATGCCATTCCAAATCTCGAACGGAGAATGCTTCATATGTATGACCATAAAAGGTCCAAAAATTGTCTACATTTACAAATCTTGGTGTCATCTGAAAGCGCACATGTTCATCTATCTATTCATATAACTTTCATATCCAGTTTTGCTGTAGTTAGGGAATCATCCGCAGAAAGAACTGTGACTTCTTACGCATCTGCCTCCTATTTTGCGTAATTCCCGCTGATTCTGCGCGATACTGGCCCTCTTACAGCACAGAGAATGTTTCATAAATTCGAGCATAAAAGATCAAAAAATTGTCCAAATCCACCAGTCTTGGTTTCATCGAAATAGCCACATGTTCCTCTCTCTATCTATATAAGTTTCATATCCATATTTGTAGTAGTTAGCGAAATATCTGCAAAAGGAAGTCGGAGTTCTCGTCCGACTGCGTGATATTTTTACATAATTTGGACTTTCCGCTATGCCATTCCAAATCTCGAACGGAGAATGCTTCATATGTATGACCATAAAAGGTCCAAAAATTGTCTACATTTACAAATCTTGGTGTCATCTGAAAGCGCACATGTTCATCTATCTATTCATATAACTTTCATATCCAGTTTTGCTGTAGTTAGGGAATCATCCGCAGAAGGAACTGTGACTTCTTACGCATCTGCCTCCTATTTTGCGTAATTCCCGCTGAGTCTTCGCTATACTGTCCCTCTTACCGCCCAGAGAATGCTTCATATATTCGACCATAAAAGGTCTAAAAATTGTCCAAATCTACCAGTCCTGGTTTCATCTAAATGGCCAGATGCTGCTCTATCTATTTATATAAGTTTCATATCCATATTCGTAGTAGTTAGCGAAATATCTGCAAAAGGAAGTTGGAGTTTTCGTCCGACTGCGTGATATTTTTACATAATTTGGACTTTCCGCCATGCCAATCCAATTCTCGAACGGAGAATGCTTCATATGTATGACCATAAAAGGTCCAAAAATTGTCTACATTTACCAATCTTGGTGTCATCTAAATGGGCACATGTTCCTCTATCTATTCATATAAGTTTCATATCCAATTTTGCTGTAGTTAGGGAATCATCTGCAAAAGAAAGTGTGAGTTTTTGCGCAACTGCCTCCTTTTTTGTGTAACTCCCGCTTAGTCTGCGCTATGCTGTCCATCTTACCGCCAAGAGAATGCTTTATATATTCGACCATAAAAGGTCTAAAAATTGTCCAAATCCACCAGTCTTGGTTTCATCTAAATGGCCAGATGCTGCTCTATCTATTTATATAAGTTTCATATCCATATTCGTAGTAGTTAGCGAAATATCTGCAAAAGGAAGTTGGAGTTCTCGTCCGACTGCGTGATATTTTTACATAATTTGGACTTTCCGCCATGCAAATCCAATTCTCGAACGGAGAATGCTTCATATGTATGACCATAAAAGGTCCAAAAATTGTCTACATTTACCAATCTTGGTGTCATCTAAATGGCCACATGTTCCTCTATCTATTCATATAAGTTTCATATCCAATTTTGCTGTAGTTAGGGAATCATCTGCAAAAGAAAGTGTGAGTTTTTGCGCAACTGCCTCCTTTTTTGTGTAACTCCCGCTTAGTCTGCGCTATGCTGTCCATCTTACCGCCAAGAGAATGCTTTATATATTCGACCATAAAAGGTCTAAAAATTGTCCAAATCCACCAGTCTTGGTTTCATCGAAATAGCCACATGTTCCTCTCTCTATTTATATAAGTTTCATATCCATATTTGTAGGAGTTAGCGAAATATCTGCAAAAGGAAGTTGGAGTTCTCGTCCGACTGCGTGATATTTTTACATAATTTGGACTTTCCGCTATGCCATTCCAATTCTCGAACGGAGAATGCTTCATATGTATGACCATAAAAGGTCCAAAAATTGTCTACATTTACCAATCTTGGTGTCATCTGAAAGCGCACATGTTCATCTATCTATTCATATAAGTTTTTTATCCAATTTAGCTGTAGTTAGGGAATCATCTGCAAAAGAAAGTGTGAGTTTTTGCGCATCTGCCTCCTGTTTTGCGTAATTCCCGCTTAGTCTGCGCTATACTGTCCCTTTTACCGCCCAGAGAATGCTTTATATATTCGACCATAAAAATTCTAAAAATTGTCTAAATCTACCAGTCCTCTTTTCGTCTAAATGGCCACATGTTCCTCTATCTATTTATATAAGTTTCATATCCATATTTTTAGTAGTTAGCGAAATATCTGCAAAAGGAAGTTGGAGTTCTCGTCCGACTGCGTGATATTTTTACATAATTTGGACTTTCCGCTATGCCATTCCAATTCTCGAACGGAGAATGCTTCATATGTATGACCATAAAAGGTCCAAAAATTGTCTACATTTACCAATCTTGGTGTCATCTGAAAGTGCACATGTTCATCTATCTATTCATATAAGTTTTTTATCCAATTTAGCTGTAGTTAGGGAATCATCTGCAAAAGAAAGTGTGAGTTTTTGCGCATCTGCCTCCTGTTTTGCGTAATTCCCGCTTAGTCTGCGCTATACTGTCCCTTTTACCGCCCAGAGAATGCTTTATATATTCGACCATAAAAATTCTAAAAATTGTCCAAATCTACCAGTCCTCTTTTCGTCTAAATGGCCACATGTTCCTCTATCTATTTATATAAGTTTCATATCCATATTTTTAGTAGTTAGCGAAATATCTGCAAAAGGAAGTTGGAGTTCTCGTCCGACTGCGTGATATTTTTACATAATTTGGACTTTCCGCTATGCCATTCCAATTCTCGAACGGAGAATGCTTCATATGAATGACTATAAAAGGTCCAAATATTGTCTACATTTACCAATCTTGGTGTCATCTGAAACCGCACATGCTCATCTATCTATTCATATAACTTTCATATCCAGTTTTGCTGTAGTTAGGGAATCATCTGCAAAAGAATGTGTGAGTTTTTGTGCATCTCCCCCGTTGTTTTGCGTAATACCCGCTTAGTCGGCGCTATACTGGCCCTCTTACAGCACAGAGAATGTTTCATATATTCGAGCATAAAAGGTCGAAAAATTGTCAAAATCCACCAATCCTGGTTTCATCTAAATAGCCACATGTTCCTCTCTCTATTTAAATAAGTTTCATATCCATATTTGTAGGAGTTAGCGAAATATCTGCAAAAGGAAGTTGGAGTTCTCGTCCGACTGCGTGATATTTTTACATAATTTGGACTTTCCGCTATGCCATTCCAATTCTCGAACGGAGAATGCTTCATATGTATGACCATAAAAGGTCCAAAAATTGTCTACATTTACCAATCTTGGTGTCATCTAAATGGCCACATGTTCATCTATCTATTCATATAAGTTTCATATCCAATTTTGCTGTAGTTAGGGAATCATCTGCAAAAGAAAGTGTGAGTTTTTGCGCATCTGCCTCCTGTTTTGCGTAATTGCCGCTTAGTCTTCGCTATACTGTCCCTCTTACCGCCCAGAGAATGCTTTATATATTCGACCATAAAAGGTCTAAAAATTGTCCAAATCTACCAGTCCTGGTTTCATCTAAATGGCCACATGTTGCTCTATCTATTTATATAAGTTTCATATCCATATTTGTAGTAGTTAGCGAACTATCTGCAAAAGGAAGTTGGAGTTCTCGTCCGACTGTGTGATATTTTTACGTAATTTGGACTTTCCGCTATGCCATTCCAATTCTCGAACGGAGTACTTCATATGTATGACCATAAAAGGTCCAAAAATTGTCTACATTTACCAATCTTGTTGTCATCTGAAAGCACACATGTTCATCTATCTCTTCATATAACTTTCATATCCAGTTTTGCTGTAGTTAGGGAATCATCTGCAAAATTAAGTGTGAGTTTTTGCGCATCTGCTTCCTTTTTTGTGTAACTTCCGCTTAGTCTGCGCTATGCTGTCCCTCTTACCGCCCAGAGAATGCTTTATATATTCGAGCATAAAAGGTCCAAAAATTGTCCAAATCTACCAGTCCTGGTGTCATTTGAAAGCAAACATGTTCCTCTATCTATTTATATAAGTTTCATATCCAACTTTGCTGTAGTTAGGGAATCATCTGCAAAAGAAAGTGTGAGTTTTTGCGCATCTGCCTCCTGTTTTGCGTAATTCCCGCTTGGTCTGCGCTATACTGTCCCTCTTACCGCCCAGAGAATGCTTTATATATTCGAGCATAAAATGTCGAAAAATTGTCCAAATCTACCAGTCCTGGTTTCAGCTAAATGGCCACATGTTCCTCTCTCCATCTATATAAGTTTCATATCCATATTTGTAGTAGTTAGCGAAATATCTTCAAAAGGAAGTTGCAGTTCTCATCCGACTGCGTGATATTTTTACATAATTTGGACTTTCCGCTATGCCATTCCAAATCTCGAACGGAGAATGCTTCATATGCATGACCATAAAAGGTCCAAAAATTGTCTACATTTACCAATCTTGGTGTCATCTGAAAGCGCACATGTTCATCTATCTATTCATATAACTTTCATATCCAGTTTTGCTGTAGTTAGGGAATCATCCGCAGAAGGAAGTGTGACTTCTTACGCATCTGCCTCCTATTTTGCGTAATTCCCGCTGAGTCTTCGCTATACTGTCCCTCTTACCGCCCAGAGAATGCTTTATATATTCGAGCATAAAAGGTCTAAAAATTGTCCAAATCTACCAGTCCTGGTTTCATCTAAATGGCCACATGTTCCTCTATCTATTTATATAATTTTCATATCCACTTTTGCTGTAGTTAGGGAATCATCTGTAAAAGAAAGTGTGAGTTTTTGCGCATCTGCCTCCTGTTTTGCGTAATTCCCGCTTAGTCTGCGCTATACTGTCCCTCTTACCGCCCAGAGAATGCTTTATATATTTGACCATAAAAATACTAAAAATTGTCCACATCTACCAGTCTTGGTTTCATCTAAATGGCCACATGTTCCTCTATCTATTTATATAAGTTTCATATCCATATTTTTAGTAGTAAGCGAAATATCTGCAAAAGGAAGTTGGAGTTCTCGTCCGACTGCGTGATATTTTTACATAATTTGGACTTTCCGCTATGCCATTCCAATTCTCGAACGGAGAATGCTTCATATGAATGACTATAAAAGGTCCAAATATTGTCTACATTTACCAATCTTGGTGTCATCTGAAACCGCACATGCTCATCTATCTATTCATATAACTTTCATATCCAGTTTTGCTGTAGTTAGGGAATCATCTGCAAAAGAATGTGTGAGTTTTTGTGCATCTCCCCCGTTGTTTTGCGTAATACCCGCTTAGTCTGCGCTATACTGGCCCTCTTACAGCACAGAGAATGTTTCATATATTCGAGCCTAAAATGTCGAAAAATTGTCCAAATCCACCAGTCTTGGTTTCATCTAAATAGCCACATGTTCCTCTCTTTATCTATATAAGTCTCATATCCATATTAGTAGGAGTTAGCGAAATATCTGCAAAAGGAAGTTGGAGTTCTCGTCCGACTGCTTGATATTTTTACTTAATTTGGACTTTTCGCTATGCCATTCCAATTCTCGAACGGAGAATGCTTCATATGTATGACCATAAAAGGTCCAAAAATTGTCTACATTTACCAATCTTGGTGTCATCTGAAAGCACACATGTTCATCTATCTATTCATATAAGTTTCATATCCAATTTTGCTGTAGTTAGGGAATCATCTGCAAAAGGAAGTGTGAGTTTTTGCGCATCTGCCTCCTTTTTTGAGTAACTCCCGCTTAGTCTGCGCTATGCTGTCCCTCTTACCGCCCAGAGAATGCTTTGTATATTCAACCATAAAAGGTCGAAAAATTGTCCAAATCTACCAGTCCTGGTTTCAGCTAAATGGCCACATGTTCCTCTATCTATTTATATAAGTTTCATATCCATATTTTTAGTAGTTAGCGAAATATCTGCAAAAGGAAGTTGGAGTTCTCGTCCGACTGCGTGATATTTTTACATAATTTGGACTTTCCGCTATGCCATTCCAATTCTCGAACGGAGAATGCTTCATATGTATGACCATAAAAGGTCCAAAAATTGTCTACATTTACCAATCTTGGTGTCATCTAAATGGCCACATGTTCCTCTATCTATTTATATAAGTTTCATATCCAATTTTGCTGTAGTTAGGGAATCACCTGCAAAAGAAAGTGTGAGTTTTTGCGCATCTGCCTCCTGTTTTGCGTAATACCCGCTTAGTCTGCGCTATACTGGCCCTCTTACAGCACAGAGAATGTTTCATATATTCGAGCATAAAAGGTCGAAAAATTGTCAAAATCCACCAGTCCTGGTTTCATCTAAATAGCCACATGTTCCTCTCTCTATTTATATAAGTTTCATATCCATATTTGTAGGAGTTAGCGAAATATCTGCAAAAGGAAGTTGGAGTTCTCGTCCGACTGCGTGATATTTTTACGTAATTTGGACTTTCCGCTATGCCATTCCAATTCTCGAACGGAGAATGCTTCATATGTATGACCATAAAAGGTCCAAAAATTGTCTACATTTACCAATCTTGGTGTCATCTGAAAGCGCACATGTTCATCTATCTATTCATATAAGTTTCATATCCAATTTTGCTGTAGTTAGGGAATCATCTGCAAAAGAAAGTGTGAGTTTTTGCGCATCTGCCTCCTGTTTTGCGTAATTCCCGCTTAGTCTGCGCTATACTGTCCCTCTTACCGCCCAGAGAATGCTTTATATATTCGACCATAAAAGGTCGAAAAATTGTCCAAATCTACCAGTCCTGGTTTCAGCTAAATGGCCACATGTTCCTCTATCTATTTATATAAGTTTCATATCCATATTTTTAGTAGTTAGCGAAATATCTGCAAAAGGAAGTTGGAGTTCTCGTCCGACTGCGTGATATTTTTACATAATTTGGACTTTCCGCTATGCCATTCCAATTCTCGAACGGAGAATGCTTCATATGTATGACCATAAAAGGTCCAAAAATTGTCTACATTTACCAATCTTGGTGTCATCTAAATGGCCACATGTTCCTCTATCTATTTATATAAGTTTTATATCCAATTTTGCTGTAGTTAGGGAATCATCTGCAAAAGAAAGTGTGAGTTTTTGCGCATCTGCCTCCTATTTTGCGTAATTCCCGCTGAGTCTTCGCTATACTGTCCCTCTTACCGCCCAGAGAATGCTTTATATATTCGACCATAAAAGGTCTAAAAATTGTCCAAATCTACCAGTCCTGGTTTCATCTAAATGGCCACATGTTGCTCTATCTATTTATATAAGTTTCACATCCATATTTGTAGTAGTTAGCGAAATATCTGCAAAAGGAAGTTGGAGTTCTCGTCCGACTGCGTGATATTTTTACGTAATTTGGACTTTCCGCTATGCCATTCCAATTCTCGAACGGAGTACTTCATATGTATGACCATAAAAGGTCCAAAAATTGTCTACATTTACCAATCTTGTTGTCATCTGAAAGCACACATGTTCATCTATCTCTTCATATAACTTTCATATCCAGTTTTGCTGTAGTTAGGGAATCATCTGCAAAATTAAGTGTGAGTTTTTGCGCATCTGCCTCCTTTTTTGTGTAACTTCCGCTTAGTCTGCGCTATGCTGTCCCTCTTACCGCCCAGAGAATGCTTTATATATTCGAGCATAAAAGGTCCACAAATTGTCCAAATCTACCAATCCTGGTGTCATTTGAAAGCAAACATGTTCCTCTATCTATTTATATAAGTTTCATATCCAACTTTGCTGTAGTTAGGGAATCATCTGCAAAAGAAAGTGTGAGTTTTTGCGCATCTGCCTCCTGTTTTGCGTAATTCCCGCTTGGTCTGCGCTATACTGTCCCTCTTACCGCCCAGAGAATGCTTTATATATTCGAGCATAAAATGTCGAAAAATTGTCCAAATCTACCAGTCCTGGTTTCAGCTAAATGGCCACATGTTCCTCTCTCCATCTATATAAGTTTCATATCCATATTTGTAGTAGTTAGCGAAATATCTTCAAAAGGAAGTTGCAGTTCTCATCCGACTGCGTGATATTTTTACATAATTTGGACTTTCCGCTATGCCATTCCAAATCTCGAACGGAGAATGCTTCATATGCATGACCATAAAAGGTCCAAAAATTGTCTACATTTACCAATCTTGGTGTCATCTGAAAGCGCACATGTTCATCTATCTATTCATATAACTTTCATATCCAGTTTTTCTGTAGTTAGGGAATCATCCGCAGAAGGAAGTGTGACTTCTTACGCATCTGCCTCCTATTTTGCGTAATTCCCGCTGAGTCTTCGCTATACTGTCCCTCTTACCGCCCAGAGAATGCTTTATATATTCGAGCATAAAAGGTCTAAAAATTGTCCAAATCTACCAGTCCTGGTTTCATCTAAATGGCCACATGTTCCTCTATCTATTTATATAATTTTCATATCCACTTTTGCTGTAGTTAGGGAATCATCTGTAAAAGAAAGTGTGAGTTTTTGCGCATCTGCCTCCTGTTTTGCGTAATTCCCGCTTAGTCTGCGCTATACTGTCCCTCTTACCGCCCAGAGAATGCTTTATATATTTGACCATAAAAATACTAAAAATTGTCCACATCTACCAGTCTTGGTTTCATCTAAATGGCCACATGTTCCTCTATCTATTTATATAAGTTTCATATCCATATTTTTAGTAGTAAGCGAAATATCTGCAAAAGGAAGTTGGAGTTCTCGTCCGACTGCGTGATATTTTTACATAATTTGGACTTTCCGCTATGCCATTCCAATTCTCGAACGGAGAATGCTTCATATGAATGACTATAAAAGGTCCAAATATTGTCTACATTTACCAATCTTGGTGTCATCTGAAACCGCACATGCTCATCTATCTATTCATATAACTTTCATATCCAGTTTTGCTGTAGTTAGGGAATCATCTGCAAAAGAATGTGTGAGTTTTTGTGCATCTCCCCCGTTGTTTTGCGTAATACCCGCTTAGTCGGCGCTATACTGGCCCTCTTACAGCACAGAGAATGTTTCATATATTCGAGCATAAAAGGTCGAAAAATTGTCAAAATCCACCAATCCTGGTTTCATCTAAATAGCCACATGTTCCTCTCTCTATTTATATAAGTTTCATATCCATATTTGTAGGAGTTAGCGAAATATCTGCAAAAGGAAGTTGGAGTTCTCGTCCGACTGCGTGATATTTTTACGTAATTTGGACTTTCCGCTATGCCATTTCAATTCTCGAACGGAGTGATTCATATGTATGACCATAAAAGGTCCAAAAATTGTCTACATTTACCAATCTTGTTGTCATCTGAAAGCACACATGTTCATCTATCTCTTCATATAACTTTCATATCTAGTTTTGCTGTAGTTAGGGAATCATCCGCAGAAGGAAGTTTGACTTTTTACGCATCTGCCTCCTTTTTTGTGTAATTCCCGCTTAGTCTGGGCTATACTGTCCCTTTTACCGCCCAGAGAATGCTTTATATATTCGACCATAAAAGGTCTAAAAATTGTCCAAATCTACCAGTCCTGGTTTCATCTAAATGGCCACATGTTCCTCTATCTATTTATATAAGTTTCATATCCACTTTGGCTGTAGTTAGGGAATCATCTGTAAAAGAAAGTGTGAGTTTTTGCGCATCTGCTTCCTGTTTTGCGTAATTCCCGCTTAGTCTGCGCTATACTGTCCCTCTTACCGCCCAGAGAATGCTTTATATATTTGACCATAAAAATTCTAAAAATTGTCCAAATCTACCAGTCCTGGTTTCATCTAAATGGCCACATGTTCCTCTATCTATTTATATAAGTTTCATATCCATATTTTTAGTAGTTAGCGAAATATCTGCAAAAGGAAGTTGGAGTTCTCGTCCGACTGCGTGATATTTTTACATAATTTGGACTTTCCGCTATGCCATTCCAATTCTCGAACGGAGAATGCTTCATATGAATGACTATAAAAGGTCCAAATATTGTCTACATTTACCAATCTTGGTGTCATCTGAAACCGCACATGCTCATCTATCTCTTCATATAACTTTCATATCCAGTTTTGCTGTAGTTAGGGAATCATCTGCAAAAGAAAGTGTGAGTTTTTGCGCATCTGCCTCCTGTTTTGCGTAATTCCCGCTTAGTCTGCGCTATACTGGCCCTCTTTCAGCACAGAGAATGCTTCATATATTCGAGCATAAAAGGTAAAAAAATTGTCCAAATCCAGCAGTCCTGGTTTCATCTAAATAGCCACATGTTCCTCTCTCTATTTATATAAGTTTCATATCCATATTTGTAGTAGTTAGCGAAATATCTGCAAAAGGAAGTTGGAGTTCTCGTCCGACTGCGTGATATTTTTACGTAATTTGGACTTTCCGCTATGCCATTCCAATTCTCGAACGGAGAATGCTTCATATGTATGACCATAAAAGGTCCAAAAATTGTCTAAATTTACCAATCTTGGTGTCATCTGAAAGCGCACATATTTGTCTATCTATTCATATAAGTTTCATATCCAGTTTTGCTGTAGTTAGGGAATCATCTGCAAAAGAAAGTGTGAGTTTTTGCGCATCTGCCTCCTGTTTTGCGTAATTCCCGCTTAGTCTGCGCTATACTGTCCCTCTTACCGCCCAGAGAATGCTTTATATATTCGACCATAAAAGGTCGAAAAATTGTCCAAATCTACCAGTCCTGGTTTCAGCTAAATGGCCACATGTTCCTCTATCTATTTATATAAGTTTCATATCCATATTTTTAGTAGTTAGCGAAATATCTGCAAAAGGAAGTTGGAGTTCTCGTCCGACTGCGTGATATTTTTACATAATTTGGACTTTCCGCTATGCCATTCCAATTCTCGAACGGAGAATGCTTCATATGTATGACCATAAAAGGTCCAAAAATTGTCTACATTTACCAATCTTGGTGTCATCTAAATGGCCACATGTTCCTCTATCTATTTATATAAGTTTTATATCCAATTTTGCTGTAGTTAGGGAATCATCTGCAAAAGAAAGTGTGAGTTTTTGCGCATCTGCCTCCTATTTTGCGTAATTCCCGCTGAGTCTTCGCTATACTGTCCCTCTTACCGCCCAGAGAATGCTTTATATATTCGACCATAAAAGGTCTAAAAATTGTCCAAATCTACCAGTCCTGGTTTCATCTAAATGGCCACATGTTGCTCTATCTATTTATATAAGTTTCACATCCATATTTGTAGTAGTTAGCGAAATATCTGCAAAAGGAAGTTGGAGTTCTCGTCCGACTGCGTGATATTTTTACGTAATTTGGACTTTCCGCTATGCCATTCCAATTCTCGAACGGAGTACTTCATATGTATGACCATAAAAGGTCCAAAAATTGTCTACATTTACCAATCTTGTTGTCATCTGAAAGCACACATGTTCATCTATCTCTTCATATAACTTTCATATCCAGTTTTGCTGTAGTTAGGGAATCATCTGCAAAAGAAAGTGTGAGTTTTTGCGCATCTGCCTCCTTTTTTGTGTAACTTCCGCTTAGTCTGCGCTATGCTGTCCCTTTTACCGCCCAGAGAATGCTTTATATATTTGAGCATAAAAGGTCCAAAAATTGTCCAAATCTACCAATCCTGGTGTCATCTGAAAGCAAACATGTTCCTCTATCTATTTATATAAGTTTCATATCCAACTTTGCTGTAGTTAGGGAATCATCTGCAAAAGAAAGTGTGAGTTTTTTGCGCATCTGCCTCCTGTTTTGCGTAATACCCGCTTAGTCTGCGCTATACTGGCCCTCTTACAGCACAGAGAATGCTTTATATATTCGAGCATAAAATGTCGAAAAATTGTCCAAATCTACCAGTCCTGGTTTCGTCTAAATGGCCACATGTTGCTCTATCTATTTATATAAGTTTCATATCCACAATCGTAGTAGTGAGCGAAATATCTTCAAAAGGAAGTTGCAGTTCTCATCCGACTGCGTGATATTTTTACATAATTTGGACTTTCCGCTATGCCATTCCAAATCTCGAACGGAGAATGCTTCATATGCATGACCATAAAAGGTCCAAAAATTGTCTACATTTACCAATCTTGGTGTCATCTGAAAGCGCACATGTTCATCTATCTATTCATATAACTTTCATATCCAGTTTTTCTGTAGTTAGGGAATCATCCGCAGAAGGAAGTGTGACTTCTTACGCATCTGCCTCCTATTTTGCGTAATTCCCGCTGAGTCTTCGCTATACTGTCCCTCTTACCGCCCAGAGAATGCTTTATATATTCGAGCATAAAAGGTCTAAAAATTGTCCAAATCTACCAGTCCTGGTTTCATCTAAATGGCCACCATGTTCCTCTATCTATTTATATAAGTTTCATATCCACTTTTGCTGTAGTTAGGGAATCATCTGTAAAAGAAAGTGTGAGTTTTTGCGCATCTGCCTCCTGTTTTGCGTAATTCCCGCTTAGTCTGCGCTATACTGTCCCTCTTACCGCCCAGAGAATGCTTTATATATTTGACCATAAAAATACTAAAAATTGTCCACATCTACCAGTCTTGGTTTCATCTAAATGGCCACATGTTCCTCTATCTATTTATATAAGTTTCATATCCATATTTTTAGTAGTAAGCGAAATATCTGCAAAAGGAAGTTGGAGTTCTCGTCCGACTGCGTGATATTTTTACATAATTTGGACTTTCCGCTATGCCATTCCAATTCTCGAACGGAGAATGCTTCATATGAATGACTATAAAAGGGTCCAAATATTGTCTACATTTACCAATCTTGGTGTCATCTGAAACCGCACATGCTCATCTATCTATTCATATAACTTTCATATCCAGTTTTGCTGTAGTTAGGGAATCATCTGCAAAAGAATGTGTGAGTTTTTGTGCATCTCCCCCGTTGTTTTGCGTAATACCCGCTTAGTCGGCGCTATACTGGCCCTCTTACAGCACAGAGAATGTTTCATATATTCGAGCATAAAAGGTCGAAAAATTGTCAAAATCCACCAATCCTGGTTTCATCTAAATAGCCACATGTTCCTCTCTCTATTTATATAAGTTTCATATCCATATTTGTAGGAGTTAGCGAAATATCTGCAAAAGGAAGTTGGAGTTCTCGTCCGACTGCGTGATATTTTTACGTAATTTGGACTTTCCGCTATGCCATTCCAATTCTCGAACGGAGTGATTCATATGTATGACCATAAAAGGTACAAAAATTGTCTACATTTACCAATCTTGGTGTCATCTGAAAGCGCACATGTTCATCTACCTATTCATATAACTTTCATATCTAGTTTTGCTGTAGTTAGGGAATCATTCGCAGAAGGAAGTGTGACTTTTTACGCATCTGCCTCCTTTTTTGTGTAACTCCAGCTTAGTCTGCGCTATGCTGTCCCTCTTACCGCCCAGAGAATGCTTTATATATGCGACCATAAAAGGTCTAGAAATTGTCCAAATCTACCAGTCCTAGTTTCATCTAAATGGCCACATGTTCCTCTATCTATTTATATAAGTTTCATATCCACTTTTGCTGTAGTTAGGGAATCATCTGTAAAAGAAAGTGTGAGTTTTTGCGCATCTGCCTCCTGTTTTGCGTAATTCCCGCTTAGTCTGCGCTATACTGTCCCTCTTACCGCCCAGAGAATGCTTTATATATTTTACCATAAAAATTCTAAAAATTGTCCAAATCTACCAGTCCTGGTTTCATCTAAATGGCCACATGTTCCTCTATCTATTTATATAAGTTTCATATCCATATTTTTAGTAGTAAGCGAAATATCTGCAAAAGGAAGTTGGAGTTCTCGTCCGACTGCGTGATATTTTTACATAATTTGGACTTTCCGCTATGCCATTCCAATTCTCGAACGGAGAATGCTTCATATGAATGACTATAAAAGGTCCAAATATTGTCTACATTTACCAATCTTGGTGTCATCTGAAACCGCACATGCTCATCTATCTATTCATATAACTTTCATATCCAGTTTTGCTGTAGTTAGGGAATCATCTGCAAAAGAAAGTGTGATTTTTTGTGCATCTCCCCCGTTGTTTTGCGTAATACCCGCTTAGTCGGCGCTATACTGGCCCTCTTACAGCACAGAGAATGTTTCATATATTCGAGCATAAAAGGTCGAAAAATTGTCAAAATCCACCAGTCCTGGTTTCATCTAAATAGCCACATGTTCCTCTCTCTATTTATATAAGTTTCATATCCATATTTGTAGGAGTTAGCGAAATATCTGCAAAAGGAAGTTGGAGTTCTCGTCCGACTGCGTGATATTTTTACGTAATTTGGACTTTCCGCTATGCCATTCCAATTCTCGAACGGAGAATGCTTCATATGTATGACCATAAAAGGTCCAAAAATTGTCTACATTTACCAATCTTGGTGTCATCTGAAAGCGCACATGTTCATCTATCTATTCATATAAGTTTCATATCCAATTTTGCTGTAGTTAGGGAATCATCTGCAAAAGAAAGTGTGAGTTTTTGCGCATCTGCCTCCTGTTTTGCGTAATTCCCGCTTAGTCTGCGCTATACTGTCCCTCTTACCGCCCAGAGAATGCTTTATATATTCGACCATAAAAGGTCGAAAAATTGTCCAAATCTACCAGTCCTGGTTTCAGCTAAATGGCCACATGTTCCTCTATCTATTTATATAAGTTTCATATCCATATTTTTAGTAGTTAGCGAAATATCTGCAAAAGGAAGTTGGAGTTCTCGTCCGACTGCGTGATATTTTTACATAATTTGGACTTTCCGCTATGCCATTCCAATTCTCGAACGGAGAATGCTTCATATGTATGACCATAAAAGGTCCAAAAATTGTCTACATTTACCAATCTTGGTGTCATCTAAATGGCCACATGTTCCTCTATCTATTTATATAAGTTTTATATCCAATTTTGCTGTAGTTAGGGAATCATCTGCAAAAGAAAGTGTGAGTTTTTGCGCATCTGCCTCCTTTTTTGTGTAACTTCCGCTTAGTCTCAGGTATACTGTTCCTCTTACCGGCCAGAGAATGCTTTATATATTCGACCATAAAAGGTCTAAAAATTGTCCAAATCTACCAGTCCTGGTTTCATCTAAATGGCCACATGTTGCTCTATCTATTTATATAAGTTTCACATCCATATTTGTAGTAGTTAGCGAAATATCTGCAAAAGGAAGTTGGAGTTCTCGTCCGACTGCGTGATATTTTTACGTAATTTGGACTTTCCGCTATGCCATTCCAATTCTCGAACGGAGTACTTCATATGTATGACCATAAAAGGTCCAAAAATTGTCTACATTTACCAATCTTGTTGTCATCTGAAAGCACACATGTTCATCTATCTCTTCATATAACTTTCATATCCAGTTTTGCTGTAGTTAGGGAATCATCTGCAAAATTAAGTGTGAGTTTTTGCGCATCGGCCTCCTTTTTTGTGTAACTTCCGCTTAGTCTGCGCTATGCTGTCCCTCTTACCGCCCAGAGAATGCTTTATATATTCGAGCATAAAAGGTCCAAAAATTGTCCAAATCTACCAATCCTGGTGTCATTTGAAAGCAAACATGTTCCTCTATCTATTTATATAAGTTTCATATCCAATTTTGCTGTAGTTAGGGAATCATCTGCAAAAGAAAGTGTGAGTTTTTGCGCATCTGCCTCCTGTTTTGCGTAATTCCCGCTTAGTCTGCGCTATACTGTCCCTCTTACCGCCCAGAGAATGCTTTATATATTCGAGCATAAAATGTCGAAAAATTGTCCAAATCTACCAGTCCTGGTTTCAGCTAAATGGCCACATGTTCCTCTCTCCACCTATATAAGTTTCAAATCCATATTTGTAGTAGTTAGCGAAATATCTGCAAAAGGAAGTTGGAGTTCTCGTCCGACTGCGTGATATTTTTACGTAATTTGGACTTTCCGCTATGCCATTTCAATTCTCGAACGGAGTGATTCATATGTATGACCATAAAAGGTCCAAAAATTGTCTACATTTACCAATCTTGGTGTCATCTGAAAGCGCACATGTTCATCTATCTATTCATATAACTTTCATATCCAGTTTTGCTGTAGTTAGGGAATCATCCGCAGAAGGAAGTGTGACTTCTTACGCATCTGCCTCCTATTTTGCGTAATTCCCGCTGAGTCTTCGCTATACTGTCCCTCTTACCGCCCAGAGAATGCTTTATATATTCGAGCATAAAAGGTCTAAAAATTGTCCAAATCTACCAGTCCTGGTTTCATCTAAATGGCCACATGTTCCTCTATCTATTTATATAATTTTCATATCCACTTTTGCTGTAGTTAGGGAATCATCTGTAAAAGAAAGTGTGAGTTTTTGCGCATCTGCCTCCTGTTTTGCGTAATTCCCGCTTGGTCTGCGCTATACTGTCCCTCTTACCGCCGAGAGAATGCTTTATATATTCGAGCATAAAATGTCGAAAAATTGTCCAAATCTACCAGTCCTGGTTTTCAGCTAAATGGCCACATGTTCCTCTATCTATTTATATAAGTTTCATATCCATATTTTTAGTAGTTAGCGAAATATCTGCAAAAGGAAGTTGGAGTTCTCGTCCGACTGCGTGATATTTTTACATAATTTGGACTTTCCGCTATGCCATTCCAATTCTCGAACGGAGAATGCTTCATATGTATGACCATAAAAGGTCCAAAAATTGTCTACATTTACCAATCTTGGTGTCATCTGAAAGCGCACATGTTCATCTATCTATTCATATAACTTTCATATCCAGTTTTGCTGTAGTTAGGGAATCATCCGCAGAAGGAAGTGTGACTTCTTACGCATCTGCCTCCTATTTTGCGTAATTCCCGCTGAGTCTTCGCTATACTGTCCCTCTTACCGCCCAGAGAATGCTTTATATATTCGACCATAAAAGGTCTAAAAATTGTCCAAATCTACCAGTCCTGGTTTCATCTAAATGGCCACATGTTCTTCTATCTATTTATATAAGTTTCATATCCAGTTTTGCTGTAGTTAGGGAATCATCTGTAAAAGAAAGTGTGAGTTTTTGCGCATCTGCCTCCTGCTTTGCGTAATTCCCGCTTAGTCTGCGCTATACTGTCCCTCTTACCGCCCAGAGAATGCTTTCTATATTTGACCATAAAAATTCTAAAAATTGTCCAAATCTACCAGTCTTGGTTTCATCCAAAGGGCCACATGTTTTTCTATCTATTTATATAAGTTTCATATCCATATTTTTAGTAGTTAGCGAAATATCTGCAAAAGGAAGTTGGAGTTCTCGTCCGACTGTGTGATATTTTTACTTAATTTGGACTTTCCGCTATGCCATTCCAATTCTCGAACGGAGAATGCTTCATATGTATGACCATAAAAGGTCCAAAAATTGTCTAAATTTACCAATCTTTGTGTCATCTGAAAGCACACATGCTCATCTATCTATTCATATAACTTTCATATCCGGTTTTGCTGTAGTTAGGGAATCATCTGCAAAAGAAAGTGTGAGTTTTTGCGCATCTGCCTCCTTGTTTTGCGTAATACCCGCTTAGTCTGCGCTATACTGGCCCTCTTACAGCACAGAGAATGTTTCATATATTCGAGCATAAAAGGTCGAAAAATTGTCAAAATCCACCAATCCTGGTTTCATCTAAATAGCCACATGTTCCTCTCTCTATTTATATAAGTTTCATATCCATATTTGTAGGAGTTAGCGAAATATCTGCAAAAGGAAGTTGGAGTTCTCGTCCGACTGCGTGATATTTTTACGTAATTTGGACTTTCCGCTATGCCATTCCAATTCTCGAACGGAGTGATTCATATGTATGACCATAAAAGGTACAAAAATTGTCTACATTTACCAATCTTGGTGTCATCTGAAAGCGCACATGTTCATCTACCTATTCATATAACTTTCATATCTAGTTTTGCTGTAGTTAGGGAATCATCCGCAGAAGGAAGTGTGACTTTTTACGCATCTGCCTCCTTTTTTGTGTAACTCCAGCTTAGTCTGCGCTATGCTGTCCCTCTTACCGCCCAGAGAATGCTTTATATATGCGACCATAAAAGGTCTAGAAATTGTCCAAATCTACCAGTCCTAGTTTCATCTAAATGGCCACATGTTCCTCTATCTATTTATATAAGTTTCATATCCACTTTTGCTGTAGTTAGGGAATCATCTGTAAAAAGAAAGTGTGAGTTTTTGCGCATCTGCCTCCTGTTTTGCGTAATTCCCGCTTAGTCTGCGCTATACTGTCCCTCTTACCGCCCAGAGAATGCTTTATATATTTTACCATAAAAATTCTAAAAATTGTCCAAATCTACCAGTCCTGGTTTCATCTAAATGGCCACATGTTCCTCTATCTATTTATATAAGTTTCATATCCATATTTTTAGTAGTAAGCGAAATATCTGCAAAAGGAAGTTGGAGTTCTCGTCCGACTGCGTGATATTTTTACATAATTTGGACTTTCCGCTATGCCATTCCAATTCTCGAACGGAGAATGCTTCATATGAATGACTATAAAGGTCCAAATATTGTCTACATTTACCAATCTTGGTGTCATCTGAAACCGCACATGCTCATCTATCTATTCATATAACTTTCATATCCAGTTTTGCTGTAGTTAGGGAATCATCTGCAAAAGAAAGTGTGATTTTTTGTGCATCTCCCCCGTTGTTTTGCGTAATACCCGCCTTAGTCTGCGCTATACTGGCCCTCTTACAGCACAGAGAATGTTTCATATATTCGAGCATAAAAGGTCGAAAAATTGTCAAAATCCACCAGTCCTGGTTTCATCTAAATAGCCACATGTTCCTCTCTCTATTTATATAAGTTTCATATCCATATTTGTAGGAGTTAGCGAAATATCTGCAAAAGGAAGTTGGAGTTCTCGTCCGACTGCGTGATATTTTTACGTAATTTGGACTTTCCGCTATGCCATTCCAATTCTCGAACGGAGAATGCTTCATATGTATGACCATAAAAGGTCCAAAAATTGTCTACATTTACCAATCTTGGTGTCATCTGAAAGCGCACATGTTCATCTATCTATTCATATAAGTTTCATATCCAATTTTGCTGTAGTTAGGGAATCATCTGCAAAAGAAAGTGTGAGTTTTTGCGCATCTGCCTCCTGTTTTGCGTAATTCCCGCTTAGTCTGCGCTATACTGTCCCTCTTACCGCCCAGAGAATGCTTATATATTCGACCATAAAAGGTCTAAAAATTGTCCAAATCTACCAGTCCTGGTTTCAGCTAAATGGCCACATGTTCCTCTATCTATTTATATAAGTTTCATATCCATATTTTTAGTAGTTAGCGAAATATCTGCAAAAGGAAGTTGGAGTTCTCGTCCGACTGCGTGATATTTTTACATAATTTGGACTTTCCGCTATGCCATTCCAATTCTCGAACGGAGAATGCTTCATATGTATGACCATAAAAGGTCCAAAAATTGTCTACATTTACCAATCTTGGTGTCATCTAAATGGCCACATGTTTCTCTATCTATTTATATAAGTTTCATATCCAATTTTGCTGTAGTTAGGGAATCACCTGCAAAAGAAAGTGTGAGTTTTTGCGCATCTGCCTCCTGTTTTGCGTAATACCCGCTTAGTCTGCGCTATACTGGCCCTCTTACAGCACAGAGAATGTTTCATATATTCGAGCATAAAAGGTCGAAAAATTGTCAAAATCCACCAGTCCTGGTTTCATCTAAATAGCCACATGTTCCTCTCTCTATTTATATAAGTTTCATATCCATATTTGTAGGAGTTAGCGAAATATCTGCAAAAGGAAGTTGGAGTTCTCGTCGGACTGTGTGGTATTTTTTACGTAATTTGGACTTTCCGCTATGCCATTCCAATTCTCGAACGGAGAATGCTTCATATGTATGACCATAAAAGGTCCAAAAATTGTCTACATTTACCAATCTTGGTGTCATCTGAAAGCGCACATGTTCATCTATCTATTCATATAAGTTTCATATCCAATTTGCTGTAGTTAGGGAATCATCTGCAAAAGAAAGTGTGAGTTTTTTGCGCATCTGCCTCCTGTTTTGCGTAATTCCCGCTTAGTCTGCGCTATACTGTCCCTCTTACCGCCCAGAGAATGCTTTATATATTCGACCATAAAAGGTCGAAAAATTGTCCAAATCTACCAGTCCTGGTTTCAGCTAAATGGCCACATGTTCCTCTATCTATTTATATAAGTTTCATATCCATATTTTTAGTAGTTAGCGAAATATCTGCAAAAGGAAGTTGGAGTTCTCGTCCGACTGCGTGATATTTTTACATAATTTGGACTTTCCGCTATGCCATTCCAATTCTCGAACGGAGAATGCTTCATATGTATGACCATAAAAGGTCCAAAAATTGTCTACATTTACCAATCTTGGTGTCATCTGAAAGCGCACATGTTCATTTATCTACTTATATAAGTTTCATATCCAGTTTTGCTGTAGTTAGGTAATCATCTGCAAAAGAAAGTGTAAGTTTTGCGCATCTGCCTCCTGTTTTGCGTAATACCCGCTTAGTCTGCGCTATACTGGCCCTCTTACAGCACAGAGAATGTTTCATATATTCGAGCATAAAAGGTCGAAAAATTGTCAAAATCCACCAGTCCTGGTTTCATCTAAATAGCCACATGTTCCTCTCTCTATTTATATAAGTTTCATATCCATATTTGTAGGAGTTAGCGAAATATCTGCAAAAGGAAGTTGGAGTTCTCGTCCGACTGCGTGATATTTTTACGTAATTTGGACTTTCCGCTATGCCATTCCAATTCTCGAACGGAGAATGCTTCATATGTATGACCATAAAAGGTCCAAAAATTGTCTACATTTACCAATCTTGGTGTCATCTGAAAGCGCACATGTTCATCTATCTATTCATATAAGTTTCATATCCAATTTTGCTGTAGTTAGGGAATCATCTGCAAAAGAAAGTGTGAGTTTTTGCGCATCTGCCTCCTGTTTTGCGTAATTCCCGCTTAGTCTGCGCTATACTGTCCCTCTTACCGCCCAGAGAATGCTTTATATATTCGACCATAAAAGGTCGAAAAATTGTCCAAATCTACCAGTCCTGGTTTCAGCTAAATGGCCACATGTTCCTCTATCTATTTATATAAGTTTCATATCCATATTTTAGTAGTTAGCGAAATATCTGCAAAAGGAAGTTGGAGTTCTCGTCCGACTGCGTGATATTTTTACATAATTTGGACTTTCCGCTATGCCATTCCAATTCTCGAACGGAGAATGCTTCATATGTATGACCATAAAAGGTCCAAAAATTGTCTACATTTACCAATCTTGGTGTCATCTAAATGGCCACATGTTCCTCTATCTATTTATATAAGTTTCATATCCAGTTTTGCTGTAGTTAGGGAATCATCTGTAAAAGAAAGTGTGAGTTTTTGCGCATCTGCTTCCTGTTTTGCGTAATACCCGCTTAGTCTGCGCTATACTGGCCCTCTTACAGCACCCAGAATGTTTCATATATTCGAGCATACAATGTCGAAAAATTGTCCAAATCCACCAGTCTTGGTTTCATCGAAATAGCCACATGTTCCTCTCTCTATATATATATAAGTTTCATATCCATATTTGTAGTAGTTAGCGAAATATCTGCAAAAGGAAGTTGGAGTTCTCGTCCGACTGCGTGATATTTTTACGTAATTTGGACTTTCCGCTATGCCATTCCAATTCTCGAACGGAGAATGCTTCATATGTATGACCATAAAAGGTCCAAAAATTGTCTACATTTACCTATCTTGGTGTCATCTGAAAGAGCACATGTTCATCTACCTATTCATATAACTTTCATATCTAGTTTTGCTGTAGTTAGGGAATCATCCGCAGAAGGAAGTTTGACTTTTTACGCATCTGCCTCCTTTTTGTGTAACTCCCGCTTAGTCTGCGCTATGCTGTCCCTCTTACCGCCCAGAGAATGCTTTATATATGCGACCATAAAAGGTCTAAAAATTGTCCAAATCTACCAGTCCTGGTTTCATCTAAATGGCCACATGTTCCTCTATCTATTTATATAAGTTTCATATCCATATTTGTAGGAGTAAGCGAAATATCTGCAAAAGGAAGTTGGAGTTCTCGTCCGACTGCGTGATATTTTTACGTAATTTGGACTTTCCGCTATGCCATTCCAATTCTCGAACGGAGAATGCTTCATATGTATGACCATAAAAGGTCCAAAAATTGTCTACATTTACCAATCTTGGTGTCATCTGAAAGCGCACATGTTCATTTATATATTCATATAAGTTTCATATCCAATTTTGCTGTAGTTAGGGAATCATCTGCAAAAGAAAGTGTGAGTTTTTTCGCATCTGCCTCCAGTTTTGCGTAATTCCCGCTTAGTCTGCGCTATACTGTCCCTCTTACCGCCCAGAGAATGCTTTATATATTCGACCATAAAAGGTCGAAAAATTGTCCAAATCTACCAGTCCTGGTTTCAGCTAAATGGCCACATGTTCCTCTATCTATTTATATAAGTTTCATATCCATATTTTTAGTAGTTAGCGAAATATCTGCAAAAGGAAGTTGGAGTTCTCGTCCGACTGCGTGATATTTTTACATAATTTGGACTTTCCGCTATGCCATTCCAATTCTCGAACGGAGAATGCTTCATATGTATGACCATAAAAGGTCCAAAAATTGTCTACATTTACCAATCTTGGTGTCATCTAAATGGCCACATGTTTCTCTATCTATTCATATAAGTTTCATATCCAGTTTTGCTGTAGTTAGGTAATCATCTGCAAAAGAAAGTGTAAGTTTTTGCGCATCTGCCTCCTGTTTGCGTAATACCCGCTTAATCTGCGCTATACTGGCCCTCTTACTGCACAGAGAATGTTTCATATATTCGAGCATAAAAGGTCGAAAAATTGACCAAATCTACCAGTCCTGGTTTCATCTAAATAGCCACATGTTCGTCTATCTATTTATATAAGTTTTATATCCATATTTGTAGTAGTTAGCGAAATATCTGCAAAAGGAAGTTGGAGTTCTCGTCCGACTGCGTGATATTTTTACGTAATTTGGACTTTCCGCTATGCCATTCCAATTCTCGAACGGAGAATGCTTCATATGTATGACCATAAAAGGTCCAAAAATTGTCTACATTTACCAATCTTGGTGTCATCTGAAAGCGCACATGTTCATCTATCTATTCATATAACTTTCATATCCAATTTTGCTGTAGTTAGGGAATCATCCGCAGAAGGAAGTGTGACTTTTTACGCATCTGCCTCCTTTTTTGCGTCATTCCCGCTTAGTCTGCGCTATACTGTCCCTCTTACCGCCCAGAGAATGCTTTATATATTCGACCATAAAAGGTCGAAAAATTGTCCAAATCTACCAGTCCTGGTTTCAGCTAAATGGCCACATGTTCCTCTATCTATTTATATAAGTTTCATATCCATATTTTTAGTAGTTAGCGAAATATCTGCAAAAGGAAGTTGGAGTTCTCGTCCGACTGCGTGATATTTTTATATAATTTGGACTTTCCGCTATGCCATTCCAATTCTCGAACGGAGAATGCTTCATATGTATGACCATAAAAGGTCCAAAAATTGTCTACATTTACCAATCTTGGTGTCATCTAAATGGCCACATGTTCCTCTATCTATTTATATAAGTTTTATATCCAATTTTGCTGTAGTTAGGGAATCACCTGCAAAAGAAAGTGTGAGTTTTTGCGCATCTGCCTCCTGTTTTGCGTAATACCCGCTTAGTCTGCGCTATACTGGCCCTCTTACAGCACCCAGAATGTTTCATATATTCGAGCATACAATGTCGAAAAATTGTCCAAATCCACCAGTCTTGGTTTCATAGAAATAGCCACATGTTCCTCTCTCTATATATATATAAGTTTCATATCCATATTTGTAGTAGTTAGCGAAATATCTGCAAAAGGAAGTTGGAGTTCTCGTCCGACTGCGTGATATTTTTACGTAATTTGGACTTTCCGCTATGCCATTCCAATTCTCGAACGGAGAATGCTTCATATGTATGACCATAAAAGGTCCAAAAATTGTCTACATTTACCTATCTTGGTGTCATCTGAAAGAGCACATGTTCATCTACCTATTCATATAACTTTCATATCTAGTTTTGCTGTAGTTAGGGAATCATCCGCAGAAGGAAGTTTGACTTTTTACGCATCTGCCTCCTTTTTGTGTAACTCCCGCTTAGTCTGCGCTATGCTGTCCCTCTTACCGCCCAGAGAATGCTTTATATATGCGACCATAAAAGGTCTAGAAATTGTCCAAATCTACCAGTCCTGGTTTCATCTAAATGGCCACATGTTCCTCTATCTATTTATATAAGTTTCATATCCATATTTTTAGTAGTAAGCGAAATATCTGCAAAAGGAAGTTGGAGTTCTCGTCCGACTGCGTGATATTTTTACGTAATTTGGACTTTCCGCTATGCCATTCCAATTCTCGAACAGAGAATGCTTCATATGTATAACCATAAAAGGTCCAAAAATTGTCCAAATCTACCAATCCTGGTGTCATCTGAAAGCACACATGCTCATCTATCTATTCATATAACTTTCATATCCAGTTTTGCTGTAGTTAGGGAATCATCTGCAAAAGAATGTGTGAGTTTTTGTGCATCTCCCCCGTTGTTTTGCGTAATACCCGCTTAGTCGGCGCTATACTGGCCCTCTTACAGCACAGAGAATGTTTCATATATTCGAGCATAAAAGGTCGAAAAATTGTCAAAATCCACCAATCCTGGTTTCATCTAAATAGCCACATGTTCCTCTCTCTATTTATATAAGTTTCATATCCATATTTGTAGGAGTTAGCGAAATATCTGCAAAAGGAAGTTGGAGTTCTCGTCCGACTGCGTGATATTTTTACGTAATTTGGACTTTCCGCTATGCCATTCCAATTCTCGAACGGAGTGATTCATATGTATGACCATAAAAGGTACAAAAATTGTCTACATTTACCAATCTTGGTGTCATCTGAAAGCGCACATGTTCATCTACCTATTCATATAACTTTCATATCTAGTTTTGCTGTAGTTAGGGAATCATCCGCAGAAGGAAGTGTGACTTTTTACGCATCTGCCTCCTTTTTTGTGTAACTCCAGCTTAGTCTGCGCTATGCTGTCCCTCTTACCGCCCAGAGAATGCTTTATATATGCGACCATAAAAGGTCTAGAAATTGTCCAAATCTACCAGTCCTGGTTTCATCTAAATGGCCACATGTTCCTCTATCTATTTATATAAGTTTCATATCCACTTTTGCTGTAGTTAGGGAATCATCTGTAAAAGAAAGTGTGAGTTTTTGCGCATCTGCCTCCTGTTTTGCGTAATTCCCGCTTAGTCTGCGCTATACTGTCCCTCTTACCGCCCAGAGAATGCTTTATATATTTTACCATAAAAATTCTAAAAATTGTCCAAATCTACCAGTCCTGGTTTCATCTAAATGGCCACATGTTCCTCTATCTATTTATATAAGTTTCATATCCATATTTTTAGTAGTAAGCGAAATATCTGCAAAAGGAAGTTGGAGTTCTCGTCCGACTGCGTGATATTTTTACATAATTTGGACTTTCCGCTATGCCATTCCAATTCTCGAACGGAGAATGCTTCATATGAATGACTATAAAAGGTCCAAATATTGTCTACATTTACCAATCTTGGTGTCATCTGAAACCGCACATGCTCATTTATCTATTCATATAACTTTCATATCCAGTTTTGCTGTAGTTAGGGAATCATCTGCAAAAGAAAGTGTGATTTTTTGTGCATCTCCCCCGTTGTTTTGCGTAATACCCGCTTAGTCGGCGCTATACTGGCCCTCTTACAGCACAGAGAATGTTTCATATATTCGAGCATAAAAGGTCGAAAAATTGTCAAAATCCACCAGTCCTGGTTTCATCTAAATAGCCACATGTTCCTCTCTCTATTTATATAAGTTTCATATCCATATTTGTAGGAGTTAGCGAAATATCTGCAAAAGGAAGTTGGAGTTCTCGTCCGACTGCGTGATATTTTTACGTAATTTGGACTTTCCGCTATGCCATTCCAATTCTCGAACGGAGAATGCTTCATATGTATGACCATAAAAGGTCCAAAAATTGTCTACATTTACCAATCTTGGTGTCATCTGAAAGAGCACATGTTCATCTACCTATTCATATAACTTTCATATCTAGTTTTGCTGTAGTTAGGGAATCATCCGCAGAAGGAAGTTTGACTTTTTACGCATCTGCCTCCTTTTTGTGTAACTCCCGCTTAGTCTGCGCTATGCTGTCCCTCTTACCGCCCAGAGAATGCTTTATATATGCGACCATAAAAGGTCGAAAAATTGTCCAAATCTACCAGTCCTGGTTTCATCTAAATGGCCACATGTTCCTCTATCTATTTATATAAGTTTCATATCCATATTTGTAGGAGTAAGCGAAATATCTGCAAAAGGAAGTTGGAGTTCTCGTCCGACTGCGTGATATTTTTACGTAATTTGGACTTTCCGCTATGCCATTCCAATTCTCGAACAGAGAATGCTTCATATGTATAACCATAAAAGGTCCAAAAATTGTCCAAATCTACCAATCCTGGTGTCATCTGAAAGCACACATGTTCCTCTATCTATTTATATAAGTTTCATATCCAACTTTGCTGTAGTTAGGGAATCATCTGCAAAAGAAAGTGTGAGTTTTTGCGCATCTGCCTCCTGTTTTGCGTAATACCCGCTTAGTCTGCGCTATACTGGCCCTCTTACAGCACAGAGAATGTTTTATAAATTCGAGCATAAAAGGTCGAACAATTGTCCAAATCCACCAGTCCTGGTTTCAGCTAAATGGCCACATGTTCCTTTATCTATTTATATAAGTTTCATATCCATATTTGTAGTAGTTAACGAAATATCTGCAAAAGGAAGTTGGAGTTTTCGTCCGACTGCGTGATATTTTTACATAATTTGAACTTTCCGCCATGCCAGTCCAATTCTCGAACGGAGAATGCTTCATATGTATGACCATAAAAGGTCCAAAAATTGTCTACATTTACCAATCTTGGTGTCATCTAAATGGGCACATGTTCCTCTATCTATTCATATAAGTTTCATATCCAATTTTGCTGTAGTTAGGGAATCATCTGGAAAAGAAAGTGTGAGTTTTTGCGCATCTGCCTCCTGTTTTGCGTAATTCCCGCTTAGTCTGCGCTATACTGTCCCTCTTACCGCCCAGAGAATGCTTTATATATTCGAGCATAAAATGTCGAAAAATTGTCCAAATCTACCAGTCCTGGTTTCAGCTAAATGGCCACATGTTCCTCTCTCCATCTATATAAGTTTCATATCCATATTTGTAGTAGTTAGCGAAATATCTGCAAAAGGAAGTTGGAGTTCTCATCCGACTGCGTGATATTTTTACATAATTTGGACTTTCCGCTATGCCATTCCAAATCTCGAAAGGAGAATGCTTCATATGCATGACCATAAAAGGTCCAAAAATTGTCTACATTTACCAATCTTGGTGTCATCTGAAAGCGCACATGTCCATCTATCTATTCATATAACTTTCATATCCAGTTTTGCTGTAGTTAGGGAATCATCCGCAGAAGGAAGTGTGACTTCTTACGTATCTGCCTCCTATTTTGCGTAATTCCAGCTGAGTCTGGGCTATACTGTCCCTTTTACCGCCCAGAGAAAGCTTTATATATTCGACCATAAAAGGTCTAAAAATTGTCGAAATCTACCAGTCCTGGTTTCGTCTAAATGGCCACATGTTGCTCTATCTATTTATATAAGTTTCACATCCATATTTTTAGTAGTTAGCGAAATATCTGCAAAAGGAAGTTGGAGTTCTCGTCCGACTGCGTGATATTTTTACGTAATTTGGACTTTCCGCTATGCCATTCCAATTCTCGAACGGAGTGATTCATATGTATGACCATAAAAGGTCCAAAAATTGTCTACATTTACCAATCTTGGTGTCATCTGAAAGCGCACATGTTCATCTACCTATTCATATAACTTTCATATCTAGTTTTGCTGTAGTTAGGGAATCATCCGCAGAAGGAAGTGTGACTTTTTACGCATCTGCCTCCTTTTTTGTGTAACTCCCGCTTAGTCTGCGCTATGCTGTCCCTCTTACCGCCCAGAGAATGCTTTATATATGCGACCATAAAAGGTCTAGAAATTGTCCAAATCTACAAGTCCTGGTTTCATCTAAATGGCCACATGTTCCTCTATCTATTTATATAAGTTTCATATCAATATTTGTAGTAGTAAGCGAAATATCTGCAAAAGGAAGTTGTAGTTCTCGTCCGACTGCGTGATATTTTTTACATAATTTGGACTTTCTGCTATGCCATTCCAGTTCTCGAACGGAGAATGCTTCATATGTATGACCATAAAAGGTCCAAATATTGTCTACATTTACCAATCTTGGTGTCATCTGAAAGCGCACATGCTCATCTATCTATTCATATAATTTTCATATCCAGTTTTGCTGTAGTTAGGGAATCATCTGCAAAAGAAAGTGTGAGTTTTTGCGCATCTGCCTCCTGTTTTGCGTAATACCCGCTTAGTCTGCGCTATACTGGCCCTCTTACAGCACCCAGAATGTTTCATATATTCGAGCATAAAAGGTCGAAAAATTGTCAAAATCCACCAGTCCTGGTTTCATCTAAATAGCCACATGTTTCTCTCTCTATTTATATAAGTTTCATATCCATATTTGTAGGAGTTAGCGAAATATCTGCAAAAGGAAGTTGGAGTTCTCGTCCGACTGCGTGATATTTTTACATAATTTGGACTTTCCGCTATGCCATTCCAATTCTCGAACGGAGAATGCTTCATATGTATGACCATAAAAGGTCCAAAAATTGTCTACTTTTACCAATCTTGGTGTCATCTGAAAGCGCACATGTTCATCTATCTATTCATATAAGTTTCATATCCAATTTTGCTGTAGTTAGGGAATCATCTGCAAATGAAAGTGTGAGTTTTTGCGCATCTGCCTCCTGTTTTGCGTAATTCCTGCTTAGTCTGGGCTATACTGTCCCTCTTACAGCACAGAGAATGTTTCATAAATTCGAGCATAAAAGGTCGAAAAATTGTCCAAATCTACCAGTCCTGGTTTCATCGAAATAGCCACATGTTCCTCTCTCTATCTATATAAGTTTCATATCCATTTTTGTAGTAGTTAGCGAAATATCTGCAAAAGGAAGTTGGAGTTCTCGTCCGACTGCGTGATATTTTTACATAATTTGGACTTTCCGCTATGCCATTCCAAATCTTGAACGGAGAATGCTTCATATGTATGACCATAAAAGGTCCAAAGATTGTCTACATTTACCAATCTTGGTGTCATCTGAAAGCGCACATGTTCATCTATCTATTCATATAACTTTCATATCCAGTTTTGCTGTAGTTAGGGAATC
>NW_028257674.1:0-87532 GCF_054643075.1 Acanthaster planci | reverse complement strand
CTTGCGATTTTGTGAGGTAATCAACTATGCACCTGTCAACCTTTAGACTGGAATTGACCCTCATCCTCTTCCTCGGTGTTGATACACCTGACATGGGAGGGAAAAATGATGAAGTTGACTCGACTGGTTTGGACGGTTTGCTTGTAGATGGCAATGCAGCTCCTTTCAGATTCTTCTACAACATTGATTGGTGCAGTACATACTTTTGCCTCTTTAGCATGTATTTCCTCAGTTTCATCCTCATCTTGGAATATTGCTTGAAGTTCTGGAGAAATAGATAATCCATAACAAACGTAACGTTTTGATTAATTACACATTGCAAAAATAATACATCTTTTTAAGATAGCACAACTCCCCAAAAGAAAATTTATCATCATTTGAAAACATACCCACCACAGGAAAGATCTTTTTATCATTTTCTTATCAAAAGAATATTTCTTGTTCCTTTTTAGAAAACACAACAGCAGAAGCATTATTTGAACAAAAGAAAAGAATGGATGAAGATGGGTAGGGAATAGCAAAGTTAACCACTCATATTGAACTATCTAGATAAAATACCGAACTGACGCTCTGTGTTTCAGATGTAGGATCAGGAACTCCAGTGCGTCAGCATATTAATATTTTTTCGAGACATGATGCACCTTGTGTTTTTTTTTCAGGGAAATCAGCTCCGTACAAAGTACAATAAATTTGTGCAAGAGTCAAGTTTGATCAACACCAGCATCAGTAAGTACTGGTATGAGAATGGCTGGTATGGCTACACTGGCTGCACATTATTTTTGTAATTGTAACCTTACCTGGTATTGGTAACAGCAAATCTTCAGATCTTACATGTCTTAAGGCTACTTGGATTTGTTCCTAAAAAACCGACTTTTAGAGGGCTGTGGATTATGTTAAGCCCAAATCTTGCCCATTTCATGGAAGAAAGAACGACAGATACTCATAAAATACCCACACGTCGTGTTGGTGCACGGCCGTATGCATTATTGCATAAAGCGCAGTCATTTGTGTGCTTGAGACACCAAGAGCTCAGATGTTGCCAGACTTTTGTGACAAATGAACATGTGTATGTGTAAAATGAGCCCCCTCGGCCAATAAAACCATCCACAAGTCATTTCTGCATGTGAAGCAGATGTGCATTTAGGCCTAACATGATTTGGCTGGCAAAATGACTAGTAAAGCAGTGGGACTTGTGTAGTGGGAGGCTAGGCCTGGTGCCAGTTGTACTCACCGGCCTTCGCCTAAAATATGTCATTTAATGTTTTGGAGTGTTAATAAAACATGCTTACCACTGCATTGAAGTCTGTCTCCAATCTCTCTCCAAATGTCTTTCTTTTTACTTATGTCTATAACAATGGAGTGGATTAGTTTTACAAATCTTTGTTCTTTTCGACTTCTATAATCAATTTTCATCCATTTTTCGGGGGGGGGGGAAGTGATGTGATTCCAAAGCTCAACTCTGAGTGGTCAAGTTTCTTGCCAAGAAAAATCGCCCTACAATCGATTTGAACGATATGAACTTGCTTTTCTTTGGAAATTTGTTCATGTCATTGTGTGTTGTGTGACCAGCTTAAATTATTTGAAAGGGAATCAATTTGTTTTTTCGTTTTCATTTTCTTTATCGTTATCGATGTCTGTGTGATTGGCCCTTTACCCCACCTCAACTACCACTCAAACACGTACACATGCATGTACACAGTAATTTGGCGTGGTCATTGATTCTCCCATGAGACTCCAACACATAATAGCTGAATATAATAGCTCTGTGGCGTTTGCGTTGCACTGCATTGGATTAAATTAAACATTGATTAAATTTAGGAGGAATAGAACCCCGTAGTTTCTGAGAAATGACTTGCTGGCTTCAAGAACCCTCTGTGAAATGTATGGTATTGGCCAGAGAACAACTGGCACAAAAACGATTTATTGAAGTAAGAAATTGATAATCTGTCCAAATCAATTTTCAGATGATGGGAGGACTTTTACACAGTCAGGGTCTGTTTCTTCAAAGAGATATAGAGAGGACTGGAGTGAAGTCAGTTGATCCTGAAAGAACACCACACAGATAGGCATTGACCACTTTGGCACATGGATGCAAACCTCAAAACTAGTAAGGTACTGTAAGAAGACTTTGAATCAATGAGAAGGATCTGAATCATGGCTAGGTACACGAGCATTACTTCTCCCTTAAAAGACGAGAAATTAACCAAAAGTACTTCAGATTTAACCTTTTCCAAAGGGAGACCCAAGACCTCCATTTTGGAAACCAACCTCCAGCATCAGTGTATGTTTAGGAGTTACCGTATCCAGCATATAGTTTTGTTGCCAAAATCACATTGTTAAATTGTTAATTATCAAGTTCACATCCCTTGTAAGGTCCTCATTGCATGTTCATAGAATGGTCCTTCTGAAATGTTGAGAACTGACGGGATTGACAAGAAAAACGCTAATAATTTACATGGTTCATAAGAGCTGTATTCAGATTTTGGGCACAAAGGGGCCATTAGAATCCCCTATGTGATTGTGAATTTTGTCCCCCACCAACTTGAAGGAACAAGGAATTGAATTTTTCTTATAATCGCTTTTTGTGTACCTCTGTACTTTTCTTCCATGTATAAAGACTGTTTGACATCTGTTATGAGTTACGTGACCTGGACAGTGCACTTTTTCAAACATTAATAGTTGACCAAGCATTTCTGGACAACTGAGGGCACTTTTGCTTTGATGTAAATCGAGAAAGACATTGTTTGATGTAAATCGAGAAAGACATTGTTTGAAGTAGCATGTTTTATGTTCAAATTTTGAATTTTTTGCCGGATTATTGCAAAATACTTGCACAACAATAAATTGCCAAAGAAAATAAAATCGGCCATAGCAGTGATTAAACAAAATCTAGAAATTTTCTGTGCACAAATCAGTGCAACATTGAGATTCAGTGCCTTAGATGACATTATAAGTTCTGCTCATGAATATGCAAATAGCAGTAGCATGAAAAGCCCAAAAAATCAAATAAGGCTTAAAATTGAAAAAAAAAATTCAAATCGGGTTAATTGAAACCCAAAGATGCAATTTCAAGGATTTTTAGTAAAATTTACAAAAATATTCCTATTTCCTGGTTCCTTTAATCATACTTTGGTACAACATGCTTGTACGCCTACATATGTTTTAAATGGCAACCTCCATTTTAATTTTTTTTCTGTAAGGGTTTTTTAAAGTGCTTACATTCCACTACAGGTATGGTATGGTAATAATCCACGGAGCTATTGATGGTAGTTTTCAACTGATGCCTTACCTGAAGTGTATGAATAACAGCAAGGCAGACTCTTTATTTGAGGTGTATGTTAAATCAACGGTAGAGTATGGCATTCCTTCAAGGGTGCGTTCGAACGACGAGTTGGAGAATTTTAAGGTGGTGTTTTCGTGAACACAGTACAAGCCAGAGGGCAAGTCACATCACTGGACAATCAGTTCGTAATCAGAGGATAGATTGACTGTGGAGAGATACATGTATGCATGTCCAAGTATCTTTCTAAAAGATGGTCTGTTGGTGATTCCAGAAATGAGAGGTTCGGTTTAATAATAATAATAATAATACTGTTGACCGCCAAATGGTCAGTAGGGAGACATTCCAATAAGAAGGTGCACAAAATTTTTCCAACTTTACTGTCCTATAATTCAATATTCCCTGATCTGATCTGAACCAAACTTTGTATGTTTTCATTTTCGACCCTAATCTATCATCTCTCAAAATTTTCACTGTAAAATTCGGCCTTCTTGTGTTAGTTTGACAATAAGGAGACACTGAAATGTCTCCTTAAAAGCCAATGTCTCCCTAATGCTGAAAAAAATTACCACAAAATTTCTCCCAAATGACCTATTTGTAAATATTATGCATTTATATTGCGTGGAAACCATATAAATGTTCTAATGCGCATTACAAATATTTAAAAATACAAAATAAAATAAAATATTATATTGAAAATATTCAAAAACACTAAATCAGGAATATAATTAAACCTTCATAAAATTATATAAATTAAATACAATTACAATAACAATGTCTTTTCTAAAAAGATGGGTCTTCATGGGTTTTAAACAAAGAACAACCTGGATTTCAAGTGGTAATTGGTTCCAGAGTGTGGGCTGCTTGTGCAAATGAACAAGTCCCTAGTAGTTTGTGGCATTTTGCCAATAGTAGCTTCCCAACAGACTTCAGAGAGTAACAAGAGTGAGCTTTAAGATACACCAAGTCAAACAAGATATTTTGGAGCAAGGCCATGAATGGTTTTGAAGGTCAAAAGAAGAATTTTATATCAAACCCTGAACTGTACCGGAAGCTAATTTAATTTAGCGGTGGTGGAGGTGACAGAAAAGGGCAGTTTAGTGACCTAAAAATTTATTTTATCTGTTTTGTAGTCTTAGGAGTACTGAATTAAAAATTCATGCTGTCTTTCCATTATTGTGTTTGCTATTCTATTGAACATTGTTCCATGATCATTTCCTTGATGATTGTGCATGATTCCTTTGTATCCTGTATTTTTATTAGTCTGTCCTTCTGTGCTTTTTTCCTGAACTACCAGTGTATGGGGCTAATTAAATCTGACGGTCCTTGCTTTGCTCTTTGTTGTAAATTAGTTTGTATGTAAATTGGGGCTAACTGGGAAACCTGTATATACCCCGTACATTGTGGGAATTTAGCTCTTTGGATGCCAACAGGATGTGTTAAATAATTATTACAAAACCAGCTGAACGTAAACCTAAGCTGCCTGTACAAAAAAATTAAAGTGGGTAGACTTAAATGAAACAATGTGTTTCTCACAAACTCCTTGCATTTTGTGTTTCCCCTTGTGCATGTAAGTTATTATTTTTGTAGTTGTGTGTTTTTTTTTTTCAGAAAAGACTGATGGCCATGTAATAACATGTAGCTTGAGCAAAATGCCTTAAAGATTGACCCACACCCATCACAACCAGTCGACCAGGGGTCTGATAAATATTCTGGATGTTTCATCTGTCAGGAGTCAACTGCTGAAGAAGTTAGAAACATATAACGAAGCAACGTGGGCAACAGTACAAAATGCCGCTGAAATTCGCAAAGACCTGGCTTCTTTTCAAAGAATCTTAGCAGCTCAAAACAAGTTGCATTTGAGGCAATCTGCTCCTACATTGTATTTACATGGTAACGGAATTACATTGGGTAACAGAATTACATTGCAGAATCATGTATGTCTTGAGGCTGTGTTTGGTCAAAGAGGGCAGCAATCACAATTATGTTTCTTTGTTTTACATCTTCCACTAGAAGGCAGCAATTTATGACTTATTTGCATATGCACATGGTAACTTCCCTCCATACATTGCACATACATCTACAAGACTACAAATTTGGTGAGTATTCTATTCATTAAAATCCCAAGGAGCAGTTTCTTTTCAAAGTGGTAATCTCAATAAGTTGATTACTTAAAAAGTACTTGCATCAGTGATCATACTCATTACAAAATGCATTCTTTTGCACTGTCACTTAAGCATACTGTACATACACAGGCTTACTTGCAGTGTACATGTATGACATGTGCAGCACTGATGTACTCGGACATAATTATAGTTTATTTCAGCATTATATTATTTGATGTTATTACATGTACTCTAGTCTAAAAAACTTATTATGCTATGAAGGCACCGGGTGTAATAATTATGTAAACAGATTTTGTTGACTATTTAGGCCTATGCTTGAAAAAGTACCACATAAAAAATTTTACAATTATACAAGTGAATGAATGTAATGAGCTCAAGGTAATTACTTTAAATTATTTTTGAATTCCTATATAAAGAGGGCTTGTTAAAATAATCATCATTCATATCAGCCTTTTTGAAGGGGAGTATTTACATGCATAGGCTATGTGCTCAATCTACAAGTTTGAGTCAAAATATCTTTTCTTAGTTCATAGGTACATGTAAAATGCCCCTCACAGCAAAAGAAAAGATGCGAGCATACAGGGAGCATATAAAGCAGGACCCTGACAAAGTTGAACAGTGCGGGAGAAAGACAGAAACAGAAAGTCTGCTAAAAGTGCAAGAATGACTCCGTGTAAAAAGCTTAGAAAGAGAAAAATTGAAAAGCTGTAGCAATACACCGTACCAAGAAATAGGTGATGTCTTCACCTTCTGCAAAATGTGCACATACTCCAGGTCAAATTCAAGTTATGAATTAAGTGCATGTTCCATTTGGGTCACCTTAAGCCTTGCGAAAAGTCAAGCAGAAGGTGATCAAGGTTTTAAACATTCTCCCAGGAAAAGAAAAGCAGTGGTTGAAGCACTCATTGCTGATGTGGGGCTGTCTTCCCAAACCATAAAAAAGCCAAGAATGTGATGAGTCAAAGGAAAAAGTAATTGATTTCGTTTGGACAACATCATGGATGTGTTCTGGACAGAAAGACACGTACATACAGAAGCATTATATGCTCACTACACTCAAAGAAGCCCATGCTATGTTTCTGGATGAAAGTGGACCTGTGGCGTAGAGCAGTCAGTGAACGATTGCAGCTTCAGATATCGGGGGAAGTCGGAAAGTGCCATGCAAGATGGTACCTGACAATCGCACAGAGTGCAGTGACAGAGCTGAGAGCAGCTGCTCAGAATCAATCATCTCGAATAAGGAAGGACAACCAGCAAGATGGCCGTGCCACTGAATGACAAAAGCTGAACGAATTTTGTAGTCCGTTTTCGGAAGAAACTTCTTGTGACTGCTTGTAAACATCGCAACTGGTCGAGCTGCATCCAAGACTACTGAGACCTACTTGCTGGATACACTCCAACGAGGCAACAGGTAACGAGTCACAGTTTCAGTCCGAGTAGGCAGGGGACAGCAATTGATTTTTGAAGAGAGTGAAGAAAGTAAAAGTAAAGAATTTTGCATCAGAAAATGTGCAAAAGGCCAAGATGCCAGCTGCTGAAATGGCCAAGAACAATGCTGAAAGCCTGCACGATGTCTTCGCCCGCTATGATTGCGGTGATGGCCAAAAATGGAAATTTTGACCTTCCCATCTTTCTCGCCCACCCCATCACGGAGTACCCGTTATCACTTGCACACGGTGATGGTTCAGCTTTGAAAAACAGGCAAATCTACATTGCTACGCAAGCTGGAGACAATTGAAGACGGATCCTATCACAGATGACAATCTGTCCCGAAGATATATGACGGGGGGCCTCCTTCTCCGTCACTACATTGGCTCAAACAAACGGGCGCATCACTGGCATCAATATCTTGGTCTCTCAACTATTTGCATCGGACAGAGGTGTATGTTTGCTTTGACAAATATGTTACCAATTCCATTAAAGACGGCGGAAGGAAACTGAGAGGGGGCACTACGACAAAGTGGACAGAGGATGCTGAGTAATGGGCTCTTCAAAAATGAGCTCGCAAAAGAAGTCCTTGAAGAATGGGGAAAGGACCATTATTGGAACTTTTTCAATGGAAAAATCCTGTTTGCATCCCACGAGGGCGAGTGTTGCCAGTATGTAGCAGATGAGGAGAGCAGGTGTGTTTGTGTCACAAAGCCACTGCATCTACAGGGTGGCCACGACGAAGTGGATACCCTGATCGCTTTCCATGCGCTGAGTGCTCCTGCAGGATACATCACTGTACGGGCATCAGATACAGATGTGCTTCTGATTGAGACACTTGGAAATCAACGAGCGGAAGTACGCTCCATGACTAAAATTGTTATGGATTGTGGGTCAGGGATACAAGAGAAGATTCATCAACGTATCCAACATAGCATACTTGAGAAAATGCAAGCCGGGCCTCGCGGAAGCCTTCACTGGATGTGATTTTACGTCAGCGTGTTTCAGGAATGAAACCACTGTGAAACCAAAGCTGCTTTATGCAGCTAATTTCTCTACACTGCAAATCTCATTTCAAAATAATACCTGTACTAATTTTTCTTTTTCAATTCTTTCTAGAAAGGCAAGGTAAAAGCCTTTGACATTGTTGAGAAAGACAAATCTGGACGTTTTAATTTGGACCTCTTCATCACCATGCGTGATCCTTGCAGCAGTGCTGATCTGCGTGTGGCTTCCAGTTTCGTATGCAGCTTGTATGATCAGGGGAAGGCAAAAGAAGTCAATGAAGCTCGCTACAACAAACTGATACAGATGACTGGCAAAACTGACCCAGTAAGTTAGCAATGAGTGAGGAACCGTACAAATGTTGATGATGTAGAGTATTGCCTTTTCTTTCAGTATACTCCTCTCACAAATGTGAGGAAGACCAACTTTGTACTTTTGCCACCATCAATGAGAAGCTTTCATATGAATCTCGTCAGGGCCCACTATGTTACCATTTTGTACAGCCGTGCTTCATCACCCTATCCAGCTGATAGTCTAAGCCTACTGGAAAATGGCTGGTGCTTCCTTCCAATAAGTGGGAGACGTACCAGTTTTTAGGGAAAGATTAATGGTTCTTGGTAATAACTAACCAGTTACATCCAAGGCATTTAACAGCAAGTTGTGTTGGCATTGGGTCTAGAGAACATTACTTTTTGCAACCTTTTGTCAATAAGAGATTTAACATGGTAATCAGTAAGTAGCACATATTTATCAAACACTATTTGTTTAGATACATGCCCACTCCCTGTGAAAAACTGCATGACAGTTTGATTTTTTTTATAAAAAGCTGAATACAAAGAACTATGAAATCAAATGTGATACAAAGAACTAGATTTCGGTTTTCAACAGTGTATCTACAGCCTTAAAGAACGGTTTAGAAATTACAACTGTTCTCACGTATAAAATCAGCGCAGATTTGCGCATCATTCATCAAATGAGTTGTTCTATTTCTATGTATTTTAAAAAATTTCAGATCATCAGCATTCCTGGTGTAAAGCCATTCCTTTTCTGCCTTCCACCGCAAGTTCTTAGCCAATCTGATTTCAGCATTATACCAAGGGACCGATGGTCTAACTATGATGGCCTTAATTTTAAGAGGTGCGTTATCATTAAAAGTAGTGTTGTAACGTTGAACAAGGTTATCCAGACCTTTACAGGTTCAGATTACAATGCTTTGCTGGCCAGATCCGTACTAAGTGAGTCAATACAAATTGATCTTAAGTTCCTATAGGTCACATTCTGACTCGGAGAATTGTTTTTCTTTTTTGATGCTATACAAAAGGGAAAATGATCGAAAAACAAAATGTCCGATACAGGCAGTTTGTGATATGTTGGTGTTCCCTGTCAATCTGACAACACTCAAATTGTTTGAATGTAATATGAAAAAGACTTAATGGCACACCTTGTAGATTGAAAAATATATTTTGTTTATGTTTATATACTGTTCAATGTACCAAATATTTCCATCAGTGTAGGAGTGAAGTGTTACATGACCGATTCCAAGAGAAAAATGGTACACCAGTTTGTCGCCAATTTGGATCCATAACTTGTGGAATTAATTACCCTTATAAATTACATTAATTATCCTTATATATACTGAATTGTTTTCGTATGCACTGTTTTCAGATCACCAAAAACAATGTATTTTGTGGGATGTGTTTTGGGGGGGCTTGGGGGAAGGTATTGTTCTCCATTAAAGTTTCAAAACCTAGAGCTTACTGAGGAATACATTGGCATTCCACAATAATATAATTCTAATGCAATTCAAAGACGAATTCTTGCAACGATGGAAGGTCTTCCCGATTTAAGCAGTGAATCCCACCTACGAGCTTTGCATGCCTTGTAAATGCCCAAGGGTAAACAACAACTCGGAATCGGCAAAATATGTCCTCTGATCGTCAAGAGCATACCCCAGAGCAACAATGGATTGATGGTGTGCTTGAGAAATGCGGGATCTGTACATTCGGGAGTTGAATGGAAACTGCAGTGCAGCAATATGGGATTGACCCCATGTTCTTGATTTCTTAGAGTATGACAGCGTACCCGTTTAACAGTACAACTGTTCTGTCAATCACAGCAGAGCGGATTGTAGCTATACAGGGTGCTTTGGATGGATTACCCAATTTGAGATCAAAATATAACCTGGCATTTCTGTTCTTTTCAAACACACTTGTATGTCGGGAGCTTATAATATAATACGACCCCAAAATGGTACTCAATTTGCATAAGACAAGACGGCAACAGAAATAGTAGAGAGGTGCCGATACCCAACCCAATTTAAAAGCCATTTCCTTTCAGTAAATAAATGGTGCATGTGCTGTTGCACATGCAGTAGTTAGTACGATGTTTAACAAAATAAAGTAATGAAAGTTATCCAATGAAAGAAAGAGTCCAAAAGACCTCAAAAACGTGTAAAACCATCTTTGCCGGATTCTGCACTGTTGGAAACCTACTTAGGTGAACTTTGTTGGCAACACATGCTCTCAAATACTTTGACTACGCCCTGGCCCACTGTGCGCTGACGTACCAACTCAGGTTTAAAACGACGACAAAGATGACCCCTTTGTCGTGGTTTTAACCACAGGGCCGCAGTCTCAGATACAATTTTGGATCTGACATCGGAATACGAAGTCGTGACCGACCGAGACTTGGGGCCAATCGTTATGCTCCAAAGCTTCCGTGTAATTACACGGAAGGCTATTTCACTAGATCCATTAGTGGAAAAAAGCAAGAGGTTGATAAGTCGGATACGTTGTGGAATATAAACATAAATGTAAACACCGAATCTGGTCGGCACCATTGTGAAAGACCTGAATTTGACCACTGTAGACATGGCCGGCTATATGAAAAAAAAATATGCCCTATAGCTCGATTTCAGAAGTTCTTGTGATAATTCAGCACATGGATCATTTGGTAACAGCGATATTTTGAATTGTAAACAATATGTGGAGCCGACCTGTATATTAAGTAGGGAAAAAAGTCGAAAAATAGCAACACCTGTATATAAACACATTGGCATTTTAACCATTTTTTTTCTGGCTGCTCACACATTCGGTTTTCAAAGAAGACAGAGAATACACTGCTTGGGTTGCTTTGTTTTATTGTAAGTACCGAGTTAGCTTCGATCAGGCTTTAGAAGAAAATTACATGGGACCAAACCAAGAGATCGATTAAAACACCGTCTGACAGACATAAAATTCTCAAAGTTGGTTTAAAACACGAAGCCACTTTGTCAGCTCGTCATTGTAGTTAAACAAATTTATAAACTTGGCTATCAATGAAATATCAGCAATGTTCAACTAGTTACCGCATTTAACTTGACGTTAAAAAGTATTTTATTTGTCAAACTAACATTTAACCAATTTAAAAACATATAGTAAAATGGATGACATCAAGACAATCTTAAGAGCAAAACCAGAATCTGTTTCAAAACTCAGACCGGTTTTGTTCAGTCGCAGGTTTGGGGGAATTGAAAAAAATATCTCGGTAAGGAATATAAGGAATATAAAAAAAATATCTCGGTAAGGAATATACCGTTAAGGATATTGAATCTCTAAATCCTACCAAGGAAGAGAAAGCTTTTTGTTTTGGAAGGGAAATCGTCAAAACTTTGGAACAAAGAAGGTGAGCCAGCGTCTTAGTCCAATAAATCCACTGATATTTCGCAGTGTGCATGGATAACAGTAATTTTAGGCAGACTTTTAATCGGCGGAACGTTGATTTTAAAGAAGAATAAAAACAACCACCAACAGTAGAAATGAGACCAGTTCCAATCAAAAGCACCTGCGCCATAAATTTTAGACATGGGGTAATCGCTTTATAATGAAAAAGACGATGAGTAAAACCCATAGACGTAAACGGAATTGTTAACACTGTGCTGTAATTACAGTCATTTCAATGGGATACGCCCATTGCTCGGTAAAAAGGTGCTAAAATTGAACCTCCAGACTTGGATCGACTATCTGTAGAAGACGCGGCTCGTTGGTTGGCTTGTTGCTATTTATAGTTATTATAAAGTTAATCAGCTGTTATCTATTTAATAACTAGTTATTAATTTGTTGGGCATTCAGTTCATTTATGGCTCTTTAGCAGTTCTAGGGGTGCTGTTAACAAGTCTGTCAGATTTCATTTTGATGTTACAACTCAAAACAGCACCAAACACAGTTGCTTTGAATCGTGACTTACTGCATTTTCTAAACCGTCGAATGGACTTGCCATTAATAATAAAATATTTTTTACTTACTAATATTGTTTAGGAGGATCATTAAAACTCCAATTTTTAGAATGCAAATCAGACATGTCATATCTGATTTACATTCTAAAAATTGGAGTTTTATTATATTTACCTGGATAGCAACGTCCACAATCATGTTTTTGTATAGGAGGTTCATCTGGGAAGTACCACATTCAAACACAGCGATGTCTTTTGTCTATTTGCCCACAAATGCGACATTTTTGTTTTTCGTGAGGACATGTATTCCCGGTTATATACATCTTTATCATTTCAATTCAATCAGCGTACCTGTTTCACTTTGATAATTAAATTGCTCTTTGATTTTTTACACCTTACACAAACTTTTGTTTGCCTTTCTGGTATGAAATTATTGTTCCAAAGATTTTTGAGCACTTCTTCAAAAAATATCCAATGTCTGCAAAAAGCACTCGGAACTGAGAAAATGCGACACATGAGCCGCGCCGACTCATGTTGTAATTGCATCTCGCGGCAGCTGCTGAGCTGCTGGACCACCGCCAGGCTGAATAACCTTTTCAGGTTCCTTGTCGTTTGTCCTCATTCTACGAAAATTTCGACTTTTCGGGTGTGTTGGGTACAGAAAGCCTCTATGCAGTTCACTTTGCAGACACAAAAATTGACTTCATCAATTTTACACACGTTTGCGTTATGCAACGAAATTACATTGACACATTCGCTTTACTATATGGAAAGCACGATTGCTCTCAAACATTGCTTATTATCTGATTTGATTTGATTGGACAGCCATTGCATGCATAAAAGTTTTACAGTACGCGTAAACACAATGAGTTGAAGGAAAGTGGTTGAAACGTTATTTGTCGAGGTATGAGCGTTATATCACTGCATGTCAAAGGTACATTCATGGGTGGGTTTAGTGCACGGTGCGTATGAAGATTTTACACAGGTTGGTGAGAGTAATGATAAACAGCGGCTAGAATCTGGACTACTTTTTCAGCGGCGTTAAGCCTTGACCGTGAATTAAAAAATATAAAACAAATGCAGGGTTAAGATGAGGCCAGTCTTTCCTCAGAGGATGCAGGTCTGCAAACTTTCTAAGACGGCAACTGAATTGGGTTGTTTTACATTGTAAAACCGCTATTTTAAAAAATCTTTAACTGCATTTATTCGTTTGATCTCCCTTTCATTGTTGCCTGGCAGGTCTATAAGGTACTTTAAGAATCATATCAGGAAGATGGAAGCTATTTATGCCCTTGTTGAAGGCGATGGCATTTTCACACTTTCATCTCCTTAACCAGCCTTGAACCGTTTCAAAAAAGTGGTTACAATTTCTTATTCATAAATAGCATTGGATACATACTGAAGAAATCAATATACCCTCCCTACGATTCTGCTCAAGAATTATACTTTCATTTCCGCTTGCGTGGTTTATAAAGCGGGTAACATCACACCGCAGACGGGCATTATCACAGTCACATGCCGTGGTTTCGACAATATTCCTTTCAGCCCCAGAAGTACCACCAGGCCTCAACATGGTATGCGGGTTCTTTACCAACGAATTTTTTTGTCACAGGATTTCAGTTACCGACAGGGAGAGAGCGCCAGTTTCATTACCGTTGCTGGCATTTTGGTTTGTGTGTCCTCTTTGACACACGAACCAAAATGCCAGCAACGGTAATGAAAATGGCGCTCTCTCCCGTTTGACATGGTCTCGAGCAGTCTGATTGGCGCGTTGCCTTGCAACCATGAGAGTGCTCATTTATATCATTATCATTACAAATGTATTGCATTTTATAACCACCGCCAGGCATATTTTCGGGATGCCCCAAATGTGTCACTTATTCTAATTGGTAATCAAGGAAAAGGAAGGATTCCAATCTTTACTCTTTAACCCCTGAAATGTACTGTGCCGTCTCAATGCAGAGTAACTTGTCATAGCACTGGAAGGTGCTCCGTCTGACCGAATCATCTAGCACTCTATTGCGCCAACCATCCACCCTACCTTACAGCATCAGCCCGAATTGTTGTCGACTTTCTGCAAGGGCTGGAAAACAAGCGACATGTTGTATTCTTGGACAATTGGCACATAAGCCCCGCTCTGGTGCACAAGATGACCCAGCGAGTGTTTGGAACTCGTTGAACAGTGCAAACCCCCAATAAGGACCCCATAAAAAGACATGATCCACCCTAAAAAAGGGCAACTATGTGTTGTTTGACAGGACGCCAAAAACGTGTAACAAGTTCTGACTAAATTATGGCAACTGCAAAAGAGACACCAAAGACATTCGTTGCTAAAAAAGTTCCGGTGCGCTGTGGCAGTTGTATAAAGACTTGCCGTCTTCAACGATTATAATAAATACATACGAGGAAGTGACTTAGAATCACAAATGTGTCAGTACTTCGCACTTCATCATCGATCCCTGAAATGATGGAAACACTTTGTTTAGTTATCTAAACAACAGCGTCCAACAGCGTCCGCTCACTAGCTTGGATTTCCCGGTCATTGATGAACTTTTGTCCGCCTGCAGAACGACCAACTTAACTAGAATACCTTTCAAGTGGACAAGTGACAAAACTGATTTTTTTTTCGCAGAATGAGTACCAAACACACTCGCTAATTGTGAGAAGTGCTAGAATCAAAAATGTCTAAATGCCTTGAAACCATTCGTAGTTACAAATTCCAATTTGGCAATGGTGCGCACCAGCCATCAACGCATCAAGTTCCCAGAATAGTCAGGGAAGGCCATACAGAGCACACAATGCGAGGCAGATTGCCTCTTGAATCTGCCACGAGTCGGAGAGATTTCCTTGCCTATAACACCGAAGTTGCGACATGGACCAAGCTGCTTGTGATGGTCTGAGTCAGGACGTCACCGAGCGCAGTAAAGGAACTGAAGACAGAAACCGGCAGAAAGCCTCGTGGAGCTAGTATGGGAAGTTTACGGAGTGTCTATGCTTTCATAAATGAACTTCCTAAGGAAACATGTTATGGATCGACAAACATGAATGACATTTGGTATAAGATGAAACAGGTGCCATCATCCATTTGTTCAACCCAATTCCATTGCAAGGTTATTCAGATCAGAATGTGTGCAAGCAGTTTTAGTTAACCTGAAGTCTACATCAGACATAAGGCTTGGGGGTGGCCATGAAACATGCAGAGAAGTCGGCATCGCTATTACAAATCCTACGCTGTCGAAGAATTTGAAGGTAAAGGATCGGAGTTCTGGCACTTGAGGTGCGAGAATCTGTGGGTTTGCGATGTTTGTTTGTGCTAAATTTCTGCACCCGTCCAGGATGGTGACACAACGGGTGTGTTGTGTCCAGGAAGTTCGATATCAATTCAGTGAGACAGTGAAAAAACAATGGGGGTGTCCTGCATTTCTGGATTTGTGATTTTTTGGGTAGCAAGGTAGAAAACTGACGTGACGAGTTTGGTTGCATTGGGTCACCAGAGCCAATGAAACCTTGGATTGTGTTAGTAACAATGTCTTGATGCTCTTGTGACGCAAAACAACGTCAGACTGATACATCCCCTCTCTCTGCACTGTCCTTTTCCACTGTACTGTTGGCACACCGTGCACCTGTCATCGAGGAACCTCGGAAAGGATTTGACCTCATCGGGATGTCCTTTACTCTACTCCCTCCTTTTTCCGCAATCTTTATTTTTTTGGCCCACTTTCCTCACCGTTTTCCGGGTCCTTTTGGCCAGAGCATCCTCCGGGTGTCGCTTTAAACAAACAAGAACCACTTCGAACCTTCTCAGTGAACCGTTGGTGTTCTTTCTTCTTTTTGTCCAACTTTCTCTCCTTTTTTCCATGCGAAAGCATGTCGTCGATCGGTTGTTTCTCCCGTTCTTCCTTAATTTCTTTGGCTGTGGGTAGACTTCTAAATGTGGTCTGCTTTAGGCACAGTTAATGGGCAAAAACGTGTTTCCATGCCCTAAAGTTGGATATTTTGTAGTTCAGCCAACATAACATTGAATTTCCCGATCTTGTGGAGAATAATTAAATTAAGTGTCCTCGACAGAAGCCTGTGAATCAAACCCCCTGGAAAATGTAAAATTACCACTCCAGAATCAAAATCTAAGTCAGGCTAGGAGGTCCCCCAAACGAAAAGAGCCTAGAAAACAAATAACTATTTAAGGTGACAAATGAGAGCTCGCTCCCTTGCAATTGGGAAAAGCCCTACACCTCGGTTGCCCCTCTGAAGCACTTTAATCCCACCTTTCGAGTTACCACTTCGGAAACAACTATCGGTGTGGGCAATTAAGTCTCTCCGACTTTGGACAGTTTCTATGCCTAGCACTATTAATTGTCTAAGTATTTGGTTTGAGGCATGAGACCATGAAACTCTGGTTTACTCTGTCTCTCTTGGACTGTTTGCTCACACCGATACTTGTTTCCGCAGGGGTAGCTGGGGCGTACTGCCGTACGTGCTTCAGAGGGGCACAGCTTTTTCCCATGGCAAGGGAGCGAGTTCTCATTTGTCGCCTGAAATAATGATTTGTTTTCTAGGCGCTGTTCGTGTTTTTTCGTGCTTTTTCCCAAGCACGTTTGGTTTAGGCAACTGCTGCATGTACAAATTGTGTCTCTTCATCATTGCTTCATCCAGATAACAGACACTCGCCATGACAAAACTTTTTCTTTGAAATAAAAGCACTTGTATTTATATTACTTTAAAACGCTTTAATTTAATTTAAAAACGACAATGAAACCTAAACCCCAGCCACCCACTCAAAGTGCCTGCAGCCATCAAACGTGAACGCAGAGAGGTGACGATTATGCATAGCCCGAGCACCATCGATGCCATACGTATATTCACAGCCAAGTTTACGACTTTAGGCATAGATGGCATCATTGTGCCGGCCACCACCAAGTTAGCTTTCAAACTGGAGCGAGATGGTAAATCGGACACCAACTGCATCGTGTACAACAACCTTGTGCGTACCAGGTGAAAGAACTCAACAATGTCCAGACAGTCACTTAATCGTTGCAATTGATGCAATTGATGCTTAGTTTAAAAAAGGAAACGACTACCAGACAAGATAACAGATGTTTTGTCAAGATAACAAATTTTGAAGTCAAGATGAACTGTTGCACTGAGTGTATTGAAATGATAAAGGTGCATATAACTCGGAATACACGTTTTCATGGAAAACAAAAGACTCCTGTGTTAGCATGCATTTGTGAGCAAGGGAAGCGCCTTCCAGAACATTACTGCATAAAACAGCGGATTGCCCAGTTGGAAGCAAGTAAGCCTGAGAAAGAGAGAGACCCAGACAAAAACAGCAACTACCAAAATTTGATTTTGGGTGGACTTCTGATCGGGGAATCGCTCTCGCATTGTTAATAAAAAAGTCTACCTCAAGTACCCTAAACAAGGCACCAAGCTCGCCAGCACCTGAGACTTCAGAAATAGAGTAAAACTAAACTCCGTTTCGTTATATAATAATTTTTAAAAAGGAGTAAAGAACACATCGACGTAAACGGAATCGCAAACACTGTATATTGTCGTAAGCCTCTTTTCCATGGGAGACACCATGCTCGGTCAATAGTTATTGGTAGTGAAAACGCCAGACATGGACCGACTCAACATCAAAGACGCGGCTAAAAATGACTACAATCTGAAAATCGCTAGCGGTGTGTTGCTCATGCCAAGGTGGCTAGTAAACAAAGGTTTGCTGCAGAAGAACGGTATTGAACGGACGCAGTACGAATGTTGCGAACAGAAAAAAATTACATGTAAAAAATTCTCCTGTTTTGGAAACCTTCCATTGCATTCATATGCGCCATTTACAGCGGTTGGAGAAAGTCCTTAATTTGCAATACGTCAAGGAGCCTCGATTTAAAAAAAATGATTTCCACATAAAAATTTTTTGGAAAAACTTCACAAAATCGAAAAAATAGGGGTGTCCCAAATTTTTGTAAGTCTTCTTCAGAAAAATGAAAAATATGACACAATTAAAGCAAGAGAAGATGTTTGCACAGTATGAGTTGATATTCTTTCTTCATTTGCTTAGGAAATGATCCTTGACAATTTTGAAATTAACCACGCGAAACTTCGTTGGTATGTGCAACTGAGCGAATTCAGGCGCATGTGCACTAACTAAATTGCCACCGTGAACATACGTGCGCCAGACCGATCGGAGCGCTAGTAACTCATGGCGGGGATGCTATTGCCGCTCCCAGTTGTTTGGCGCAGTGTCGGCACATATCCACTTCTGTAGCTTTTTTTAAGAGACCTCTCTTGCGTTACATTCTCTTAAGATCTGCGCTTTGATGTCTTTGATTTTTTGAGGCTTGTAAACTTTAGTTTTTGGGTTTACAAGGTCTCTGCTTGTTTTCGGACCGCCAACGTTGCTGTCGTATTTTTATTAATATATACAAATTTTACAAAAACTTACGAAAGCCCCATTCGTTAATTACGGATTATTTTCAATTCGTTATTGCGGATTTTCTATATCGTTATTACATATGCTTCATTTCGTTATTACAGATTATCTATTTGATCTGGTGTACTTCCTGTGAATGTTATCAATATAACATTTACTAAACTGACAGGTTTGGAAAGAAGAGCAGTCACATGTGGAAATGTGTTGGAAACGTCCTCAACAATACGAACAAACCTGTGATTTGCGACGTGATTTTAACGAAATCTCAAAGTGGGGTCTCGGTAAAGTATATCAAAGGCAAAGAATGGACACTATTTGTTGCAGCTTTTGTGTTTCGAAATCTTTAATTTAGTGGTTCTTTGTTGCAAATATAGAGTGGCTTCTGATAAAAGAACTCTGTTCATTACTGTTTATCAAGTTCTTATATGCCTTTCATTGTTACCTTGGTCCTTTGGTTTTACCCCAAAGGTATCCAAAACTGGAAAAAAATGCATGTATCTTTCAATGGTACGCCATTGAAAGATACTTCAAAGATTACAAATCAATGAAACATTGGCTGTCAAAAATATAGCAAATGTCCAGTTCAACAATACATCTTCATTACGACTGTTTCCTTAGCAGCAGGTTTTCTGTAATTTACATGTTTTTTATGCATATACATGCAAGTGCCTTGTTTAGTTTAGTTAATTCAAAGTATACGGGGATCACCTAATGTCTTTGAAACTAATAATTGAGAAAATTATCTTACTCATATACTCTATACTCATCGTAAAATTGCACAAAGCGGTTTATTATAATGATGACTGTTACTGTTCAATTAGTATTCAAGGGAAAAAGGGAATTATATAGATGTTTACATATATATACGTTTTGATGATCTTTAAAATGTGCCTGGTGTTTAAAGTTTTCCGAAAAGATTTTATTCTTACTGAAAGGCGCAATTGGTACTCTACCTTTCAGTAAGAATAAAATCTCTGTGGCTGTTTTGTCTTACCCGTAATCACCACTTTGCTTAAAAAAGGTGGGCATAATTATTTCTGTATTTATCATCCAACAAACGTGTCAGTAAAACACACAATAGGTTTAAATTTTAATCTTCAATTTCATACATCACATTAACAATGGGGGTTGTTTGTGGGTTACATAATTTTATGAACATCTTGTACACGTTCACAACTATACAATTTTTTTACAGTTCTTCAAGAATTGTTCAAGACTTTTGTATAGTCATTGGTAGAATTGAGGCATTTATTTCTTCCGATCTTGTTCGTTTTCCATCATAAACAATATTAAGTAAATTGGAGTTTATAATCTTCTATATACTCATTACTCATTAAGGATTGAAGGGAAAATTGCCCAAACTAAAGCTGTCATTATTATACAATCCCAATAAAGCTTCGTGCATGATTTTCAAATTTCGCAAAATGTTTCAAAATATGGCATTTTTACAGAAATGGGCTGCTGAAACAATAAAGAAAATCTAAGTTCCTTTTTGTTTGTTTCAAGGATCCCATGAATTAAATCCTATTTTCTTACTAAATGCACCATCTACGAATCGTGTAACTGTTGTGATTCATTTATAAGGCTTTTGAAAGTTGAAATCATGTCTATTAACTAAATAATGTGCAGCAAGAACATTATCAGGTATACAGCAAGGTAATCTGTATAAAGGTGTTATGTTTACTGGTATATGCCAGCATATAAGACAGAAACATAACACTGGTGGTATACAAGTCTATGTCATCCAGGACTTTTGTAAAAAAAACATTCACTCTTCAATATTAACAGGCACAGACATATTGACGCTATTCATCGAGATTGTACAAACTCGAACAAGGATATAAATCCTTTAATCTGCAAGGATTATCGACCCCCGTAGACGCACTCACTGCCGCATACATCAATCTCATCTTGATGCACCTCTACAAGGAAGTTATTTGCTCCATGATGGAGCTGTGGTATAGTATGCATTACCAGGAGCCGTCCAAATGGGCTATGGCAATTCCTGGGGGGGGGGTTATACGATGGGCATTTCACTCCTTTACAACAGTGTGGAAGCCTTTTAATAACATAATATTAATAACCTTCATACATCAGCCTGAATACTGTGCACAAATCACACTTTCCTAGACCAGTTCATTTGGACTTCACCTGGATCATATTCAGAAAGCACAGCGCCATTTGTCTTGGAAGATCTCCAATTGAAATAGCCTTCATCTTTCAGTGGGCAGAAGAAGTCTGTCCAAAATTGAATGCAGTTATTTTCTCAGCATGCCCCACCAAAACTCAATCCTTTGGTTATTGTGACTGGTTCCCTGCATGAAACTCTTGTTTCATGATCCCTTCTACGAAATTGCTGCATCTGTCGGAGTGTTTCCAGTCCCAAGATTGGCAGGGTCACTGCTCATTGTACATGCTTCGAGCAACAAAGCACACTTTGAGAAACCGTGAATAAAGCGCTTATGAACCATGTAAATTATAATTAGGGTTTTTCTTGTCAATCCCGTCAGTTCTCAACATTTCAGGACCATTCAATGAGGACACTACAAAGAATGTGAACTTGGTAATGAACAATTTAACGGTGTGATTGAGGCAACAAAACTATGTGCTGGATACGATAAACTCCTAAATACACACTGATACTGGAGGTTGGTTTCCAAAAAGGTCGTCTTAGGTCTCCATTTGGAAAAGGTTTATTCTGAACTTTTTTGGTTAATTTTCCGTCTTTTAAGGAAGAAGTAATGCTCATGTACCTATCCATGATTCAGATCCTTCTCATTGATTCAGACTCTTCTAACAGTACCTTCCTAGTTTCGAGGTTTGCATCCATGTGCCAAAGTGAGTTGGGAGCTGGTACCGAATAAACTCTCCTAGGAATGGTCAATGCCTATCTGTGTGGTGTTATTTCAGGATCAACTGACCTCACTGCAGTCCTCTCTGTCTCTCTCTAAAGAAACAGACCCTGACTGTGTAAAAGTCCTCCCATCGTCTGAAATTGATTCGGCAAGATTATCAATTTCTTACTTCAACAAATCATTTTTGTTCCGTTTGTTTTCTGGCCAATACCATACATTACACAGAGGGTTACTGAAGCCAGCAAGGCATTCTCAGACACTAACAGGGTTCTATTCTTCCTAACTTCAATCAATGTTTAATTTAATCCAACGCAGTGAAACGCAAGTCCCACAGCGCTATCATATTCAGCTATTATGTGTTGGAGTCTCATGGGAAAATCAATGACCAGGCCAAATTATTGTGTACATGTACGTGTACACGATTGAGTGGTAGTTGAGGTGGGGTAAACAGACTTCGATAACGATAAAAAAAATGAAAACGATCAAACAAATTGATTCAATACTTCGAATCGTTCGAATCGATTGTAGAGCAATTTTTCTTGGCGAAAACTTTCTTTGACCAATCAGAGTTGAGCTTTGGGATTTATTCAAAAAAAATTGACGACGAAAAATTGATTACAGAAGTCGAAAAGAACGAAGTTTTGTACAACTAATCCACTCCACTGTTTAAAGAATAAATAAAAAGAAAGACATTTGGAGAGAGATTGGAGACAGACTTTAATGCAGTGGTAAGCATGTTTTATTAACGTTCCAAAACAATTAATAACATATTTTAGGCGAAGGCCTTAACAAACAGGAACAAATCCAAAGTAGCCTTAAGACATGTAAAACCTGAAGGTTTGCTGTTACCAATACCAGGTAAGGTTACAATTACAAAAATAATGTGCAGCCAGTGGAGCCATACCAGCCATTCTCATACCAGTACTTACTGATACCGGTGTTGATCAAACGTGACTCTTGCACAAATTTATTATACTTTGTGTTTAGCTGATTTCCCTAGAAATGGATTTAATTTATAGGGAAATCGGCTCCGCACAGACAGTGCAAACATTTTTGGCTTATGGTAGACAATGATCATATGACAGAGAGGAAAGTATCCTCCATGGACAGAGTGTGGTCTGTGGATGAAACGACAGAGTTAGTGATATACTCTGCCCCTTTTCAACACTGTAAACAATGGCTTCGGCTAGGTAGAACACGTGTGATTTGTTCTCCCTGTATCCTCCATGCAATTACATTATTTTAAAACACTTTTTGGGAATTACATGTATTATCCAGAATAACAGTTGAAAACTGCTGATTGAGCTTTGAAATCAAATTTACTAACGTAACACTTTGGACACTGGGCTCAAAAGTATACCGAGATATTCTCTCTAGTGATGAAAGCTGTAGTATTTACGCAGAACATCCTTACAGTGACATGGTAGGATATTCATACAAAGCATGTCTGAAGCAGGTGCTTATTTGCCATTTTACCCCTCTGCCTGTCGCTCAATTTGTATCGATACATCAGTGCCACCGCAAGCGGCCTACCCGATCCATGCGCAGAATTGTCGTCAGAACTTCTGAAGTCTAACCACAAACAATATTTGTCTTTTAGATAAATGGCCATGTCTTCTCCGGTCAAGTTTAAGTCTGTAACTACCGAACAGGCCGATTCAGTTGTTGATTTCGGTCCAATTGTTGATATTCAAAAAGTCCCTGTGAATAAAGCTGATTTGGTTTACCTTCAACCGCGACTACAGTTTTACTTATATGTTGGTTGTAAAATCTCTGGGTTTTTTTTTTACATTTGGAGCTTTGAACAGAATCAAAATGCCTTTCGAACTTTCAATCGTCTGGTCGATGCTGATGTTCCATATCTGCCGGATACTTTGCGCCAAGTGGGCTCATTAATTATGAAACACGTCTGCGTCTAGGTAACTTGTGAGGGGCGCAAGGCCCTCCTTTGGATATACTGTGTTAGTGCATGACCTTTGACACACCTGGGTACTTGGAAGAAACCTGTGTGAGCACATGATTGTGTGACATGTACCGACCGACCAGAATGCTACAATAAATCGTGAACCCTACATATCTGAGTTCATATCCTTCCTGAATAATAGAGTAACATAGGATATGACATGGTGTCATAAGTGAAGAAGTATTTTGGTGACATTTAAAGACGAATTTTGGGGTCAACTTCGGCGGAGTTGCAGTGCAAGTGGAAAACGCGGGAACAACAAAGCGAGTAAGTGCCGTTGCGTTGTTGCTTAGTCTTTCTTCGGAAGTATTGTGGACTTTGCAGTGTTTGCATTTCATTTTCTTTCTGGGGGATGGGTTTTTACCCTTCTCATTAATTGGTCCTAAAAACACCCGTTTTTGAGAGTAAGTACCTGGAGGGAATTTGTGATTGCAAACTTCTGAATTGCAACCGTGTGTACCCGTAACTTGAATGATGGAGTCACTAAGTCTAAAGACACCCCGACAATTTGATGTCGAGGCCAGTAATCTCACTAAAGCATGGAAGCTATGGAAAGAAGAGTTTCAACTCTACATAGATCTTGCCATGGGGGATAAAGATGACAAAACAAAGGTCAAGATGTTGTTATACCTGGTTGGTAGTAAAGGCTATAACCAGACCATCAAGCCTGCAACATAAAACTTGGCATCAGCTTTAAAGGCCTTTGGCGATTACTGCAACCCACCTAGAAATGAAACAGTTGACCGGTACAAATTCTTCACACGAAATCAGCAGGCAGGGGAAACATTTGACACGTATCTCACAGATTTGAAGCTGTTGGCAGCAAACTGCAACTTCAATACATTGCAGGATGGCCTCATCCGTGACCGTGTAGTGTGTGGCATAAGAGATTCTACACTTCGAGAGAGACTTTTGAGAGAAACGGAGTTGACTCTCGAGAAATGCATTAAAGCATGCCGTGCATCGGAGTTGTCCAAGAATCGAATGGACATGATCGATGGTCACGCTGTCAGTGCAGTTAAACAGAAACCGAAAAAGAAAAATGCCAGCAGCTGGCAGTCACAAATGCAAACGAAGCCAAAGTATGAGAAATCGAAAGTCAGATGTGGCACGGAGCATGAATTTCTGAAGAGTAAGTGCCCCGCCTATGGCCAGGAATGTCAACGCAACCATTTTAAGAAGCAGTGCAAGACCAGCCTGAAGTCCAAGACGAGAGTACATGGGTTCGATGAAAATGAGCAGTCAGATGAGTATGAATCTGAGTATGAGCTGCAAACAATGCAATTGATTCCAGAGGAGGTCAACTCTATGGTAAATCTTAAACCGGCGAAGATGATTTTCGCCAAAATGTTAGTTCTTGGGCGAACAATTAGCTTTCAGCTAGACTGTGGAGCAACATGTAATGTTTTGCCTAAAGATGCCAAAGACCTTAAAGCCGTCAAGCTTCAGCCGACAAATCGCATGCTTGCAATGTACAACAAGATAAAGCTGAATCCTCTGGGAAAATGCACCCTTTGGGTCAGCAACTGCAAGAGCAAGGAGGACTTTGATGTCGAGTTCTTCATCATAGATGAGAAAGGTGTCAATCCTATTCTAGGGAGCGTCACAGTCCAGGAGATGGGACTAATCAAGGTGCAACATGAGAAGATATTGCAGATGTCCTCCACTCCGATAACCTCAGCCAAACATCTGTCAGAGGAGTACGGTGATGTCTTCGAAGGAGTTGGAAAGTTGGCAGGCAAATACAAGCTGGAGGTAGATGAGACAGTGACTCCAGTTGTTCATCCGCCACGACGTGTTCCAGTAGCACGGAAACAACAGCTCAAAACTGAGTTTGGATAAGATGGTCCAAGAAGAAATCATCGCACCAGTGGAAACTCCCACACCTTGGGTTTCCAGTCTTATTTGCGTTGAGAAACCAAACAAGTTGAGAATTTGCTTGGATCCACAAGATTTGAATAAGGCAATCAAGCACAATCACTACCCAATAAAGACCATAGAAGACATCTTGCCAGACCTAAGCAAAGCTAAAATCTTCAGTGTTCTAGACGCCAAACACGGATTTTGGCACGTAGAACTTGAGGAACAGAGCTCCTACCTCACGACATTCAACTCACCCTTTGGGAGATACAGATGGAAGAGAATGCCCTTTGGCATCAGCTCGGCGCCCGAAGAGTTTCAGCGGAGGCTGGATGAAGCCTTAGAAGGGTTGCATGGTGTGAAGACGATCGCCAATGACATCCTTGTGTATGGTGAAGGGGACACACTTGGTGAGGCAGAGAAAGACCATGACGCAAAATTGAGAGCGTTGATGTAGAGAAAAGCAGTTGAAGCTGAACAAGCAGAAGCTCAAGTTCAAGCGGAAGGAAGTTTCCTTCATGGGCCATTTGATCACTACGAATGGTCTCAAGCCAGATCCAGCCAAAGTGAAGGCTGTGACAGAGATGCCGAGCCCCACAGATATCGCAGGAGTCAAACGCTTCCTGGGGCTTGTCAACTACTTGAGCAAGTTCTTGCCTCATCTCAGTGATGTGTATGATCCACTAAGACAACTGACAAAGAAGGAAGTTGAGTGGTGTTGGCTAGAGATACATGAGACTGCTGTAAAGCGCATCAAAGAGATGGTGACATCGAAACCTACGCTACTTTGACGACAAGAAATAGCTGACACTCCAGGCCGATGCATCACAGAAAGGGCCTAGGAGCAGCAATCATGCAGGAAGGTCAGCCTGTTGCATATACTAGTCGGGCTCTGACCAATGCAGAACAGAACTATGCCCAAATTGAGAAGGAACTGTTAGCAGTGACATTTGGGCTGGAAAGATTCCATCAGTATACGTATGGAAGATCAGTGACTGTGCAGACTGATCATAAGCCACTGGAAGTGATCGTCAAGAAGAACATGCATCAAGCACCAAAGAGACTGCAACGTCTTATTCTCCGTCTACAAACGTATGACACACACGTTGTCTATCACCCAGGCAGCAAAATGTTCCTGGCTGACACTCTAAGCCGTGCATTCTTGCCAGAGAGTAAGACAGATCCTACCCAAGTGGGAATGGAGCAAGTCAACATGATCGATCACCTACCAATAGCCAAACCACTGCTCGAGAAACTGAAGCAAGAAACAGCTGATGATGCAGTTCTTACTGAGCTCCATTCTGTGATCATGAGAGGGTGGCCAGAGCAAAAGAAAGATCTTCCGGCAACTCTGACCCCATACTTCCAGATTTGTGATGAGCTCAGCACATCAGATGGATTGATTTTCCGAGGCGAACGTGTTGTCATACCGAAGAGTATGAGAAAGGGTATGCTGGAGCGTCTACACTCATCGCATCTGGGAGAAAACAGTTGTTTGCGCCGAGCACGTGAGTCATTGTACTGGCCTGGCATGAACTCAGAGGTGAAAGATTACATACAGAAATGTGATGTATGTCAATCTCTCAGCACCAAGCAGCAGAAGGCGCCCATACTACAACACGAGGTACCCAACAGACTGTGGGCAAAAGTGGGGGCAGATCTTTCTTCCTAGACTCCAGCCATTATCTTGTGATGGTCGACTACTATTCTAACTACATTGAGGTCGACTACTTGTCCACAACATCCACTGCCGTCATCCACAAAATGAAGGCACAGTTCGCCCGTCATGGCATCCCTGATGCATTAGTGACTGACAACGGCCCACAATTCTCGTCTGAGGAATTTGCCAAGTTTTTCACCATGTGGGAATTCCAGCACATCACCACATCACCACACTACCCACAAGCAAATGGGAAGGTGGAAAATGCAGTGAAGACAGCCAAATCACTCCTGAAGAAAGCTAAAGCAGGGCACACCGACCCATATTTGAGCCTACTCGCATTCCGAAACACACCAACTGCTGGCTTTGACACTAGCCCAGCACAGAGACTGATGAACAGGAGAACCCGAACCACACTACGAACTACATCAAAGCTACTACAGTTGCAGGTCCCTATGGGAGTAATGGATCAAATGAAGAAGTCCAAACAGACCCAAGCAGACTACTACAACCGCACAGCCAAGAAAGTGTCACCACTGAAACCAGGTGATGCTGTTCGAATCCAACCACAGTCTCCACATCAACACTGGCTTAAGGCTACAGTGGTGAAGTCCCACCCACAGCCACGCTCCTTTGAGGTCGAGACGGAAGTTGGTGTGCGATACCGCCGAAATCGACGACATCTGCGAAAGACCCATGAGACGACCAACCATCGGGTTTACGAAATCAACGTAACACCTACACAGCACACCACGCGAGGAGAGCCAAGACAGGGAACACCACAGACGACACGATCTGGAAGAGTCATCCGACCACCAGCCCTATCTCAAGGACTATGTCAAACATTGAACACTTGGATGGATACAACATTTACGCTGTTTCACAAACACAAAATGAAATCTAAAATGCCAGATTTTGTTTTTTTTTTGTTTTTTTTTTATTTACTCGGTTATTTTTGGCAGCATTTTTCTTTCAAACACTTTGTCACAATAAACAAACCAAAAAAAAAAAGGAAAGAAGTAAAAGAAAGAAAAGACAGACAACAGAAACAAAAGAGAAGAGAAAGTTGATGTTTAAAAAAAACAAAAAAACAAAAAAAAAACTTTGTTTTAGTGTTGTTAGATTTAGCCTTTGGATTTAATGCTAACATTTAAAACAAAAAAAGCTAGGGTTCCTACAACTGCCATGTGATTTTAACACCCATAAGCAAGGTTTCATGGATACTGAAGCTGATTCTTGGAATTGCATCAATTGCCGAGGACATTCACTGCCTTATTTGGACATTGGATTTCACCTGCAGTACATGTACATACTTAAAGGAACATTCAGCTTAAAGAAAAAAAAACTGTATAAAAGGAAAGATGTGAGGGGCGCAGCGCCCTCCTTTGGATATACTGTGTTAGTGCATGACCTTTGACACACCTGGGTACTTGGAAGAAACCTGTGTGAGCACATGATTGTCTGACATGTACCGACCGACCAGAATGCCACAATAAATCGTGAACCCTACATATCTGAGTTCATATCCTTCCTGTATAATAGAGTAACATAGGATATGACATAACTGACGATTCTGTTTCCCTGTGAGCTGATGTTGATATTCCAAGATCAGGTTTCTTGCCACGTCACTATACACGGTTCGATTATCGTCAGATGCTCCGTCTAATTCGAGTTTTAAAGCGAGTTTTGCGGTGCCAGGTGCAATTACGTCGTCCGTGCCTTAAAGCGGGGAACTTGACGTGCAACGTGTGACCCGTGGCTATTGTGCTCGGGTTATGCGTGATGGTTACTTGCGTCTTTCGCCTTTGATCGCGCGAGGCACTTTTAGTCTGGCGACTCAGATTTAGTTCTTTGGTGTATTATCTATAAGATTTTAAACAGGAATGAAAACACGATAAACGATATGCTGGCTGTGAAAAAATAAATCTTCGTACTGCGTTAATTGATTTCGCTTTCTAAACGTTTCAGATTCCTTGTTAAAACATCTCCAATATGATCCACGTCTGCACGCATGTCGGCCAACTTATCTAAAAAAAAAATTTCAAAATCTATACAAACTCTCGAATTTTCTGGTCTTCGGAAGGTACGCAGAAATCAGACAATCTCGGCTCTGGAGGCACTTAGGCAACTTGTTTATCCGCCAATTCACTTATAAGGCTTCGTCTACGTTTACAAATGTGTGTCGACTAATAAGCTCTTGTTTCATGCGTTCGTTTAGAAAGTCTAGTGATTTTGTTCCCAAGATTCTTTTGTCTGCGCCAGTTGTTCCTAGGCTAGGTCGTGCGTTTGTGTTCTTCGTCTACTTTACTTTTTTCTATACTACTAAGCAATAAATTTGAACATGTATACCAGAGCGTTTACTATAGCTCCTTCCATCAATAAAGCACTTGCCATTATATTTTAAAGTGTTTATAAATTCAATGAATAAAGGAAAGGAAAAAACTTTAAAAAAACTTTAAAAAACGATGCACACAAGACAAGTATTAAAAACTGGCATAAAAAGCAGGCTAAAAAAATAAATATTGGCAAATTTATTTACCCGCATATTAACGTACCAAGGCCTATGACGTTGCTAAACGAGTTTGTAGCCCCAAATGAAGTGCATCAATTAGATATTTTGTACTTACTTTGGGATCGAGTGAATCGTGAAACTTTTAAATTGCCTTAACCGTAGAAGATGTGGCTTTTAGGTATAAAGAGGCAGAACCATTGACCAGTAAAACCGCCGATCAGGCGTTAGAACTGTCAGACAGATTTATAAAAGATCACCTCTGACTTGGCTCAAGGTTATAATGATAGACACGGGGTCAGAATCTGAAGGCGAGTTTAAAACGTTTCTTAAGAAAGGCGTATCAGTACAAGTAGGCAAACCCGGAGTACATTGATCGCAGGGAATCGTCGAGCGATTTAATCGAACTTTAGACAAGCTGTTATTTGGTAATCAATATGCGCAGGAAATGTTAAAAGTGGGCGTTTGTAACGTGGAGTCGGTGAAACGCTTGCCTCAAGTCGTGAAATCGTTAAATGAGGAAAAAATCCATTAATCGACAAAAGAACTCGCGAACGCTGTAAAATTGGGCAAGTGAAACAAATACCGAGTGCATCCCCAAGAAAAACCCAAAGAGAACTTCCTCCAGACGTGGTCGTGCAGTACCTTTTATTACCCAGGTGAACCAGGAAGGCGGAACCGTCAAAAGGGCAACAGATACCGTTTGATCCATGTTTATCAGGTACAGAAGTGCACCAGCCAATTTAAACGGTTCCAGGGCAGAAGGGTGGAAACGGGACCCACTTTGTATTATTTATTAAACGGACTAGATAGACGTTTCGTCAAAGAAGAGCTACAAGTAGTACCCAAGGATACCGAATTACCCCCTGAGAAAGCTTTTTAACTTAACTGTGCAAAAACCGAATTGAGGGCCTTTTCTTTATCTTTAAAATCTGAGTTGCACCCAGTGATAGAAAAATGAAACGCGTTGTTTTTTCGATCGCTTCGCTCATGATAACTCTTGCTTGGCGCGCTCTAGGTCAGACGCCTTAAATCCGTGAATTGACGATTGACAGTGTTTCTAGCGGTGAAAGACTTATTTTGTGTGATGGTGTATACTTGATGTCTATCTGATCTAAATAACTTGTTGTTTATTAAAATGTTGCACCCATTCAAATAGGCAGCTTTGATACGCCTCGTCAGTTAGCCGTTTCTCGGTTACGACTGTAGTGACGCCTTTTGACTTCTTCCGATCTTTTGATGTTCCGTTAAAATCGAGTACATTTTAGGTCCAATACAAACGACTTCTAAAATGACCTCACCCCCCTGAATTCGACCTTCATTTTGCCTTTGATTTGTTTGTTTTTGGGATCGTAAAGTTTATCGTCGGTTTATGGTTTATCTGAGTTTTGACTGCGTTTGTCGAAGTAAGTGGAAGGTGCTCTAAAACCGACTCAAAATCTGCATAAATGACATAAGGTGCATTTTGTTTGTTCTTGTAATCTTCAAATCATTAGTGATCTTGGATTCTTCAGACTTGGCCTTCCTGGTTCGATTGTACAAACTGGCCAAGCATTTGCTTCCAGTGCCACCATGTCACCTGCACTGAGTCTGGCCAGTAGTTTCGTGACTTCAAGAAGCATTGCATATGTCCGAACCCTGCTGATTGTTCATAGAAGAAACACGGCTTCTTGGGAAATTTTCTCGGTACTAGATGACCGTAAACATAATTTGGTACGCTTGCATGTAGCTGGTGTACATCTTGGCCCTGACTGGATCTATTTTTCTCTGCTCTTTTCAACATCGTGGTGTTGTACTTGAGCCTGCATGTCTGATGGTACTGAGCACTGTTCGCGATCATGGCTGCTACAATACCGTCCCCATTATCGAGTCTTTCCAATTTGAGACTTTTTGGAAGTTGGCCAAGCTCATGAAACTTGATCAAATTGTGTGCCAGTGATTTGTAGTCACCTCCCTATGCCTTACCTTCTAGACTTGTTTTCTTCTGTGTAAGTCGAGGTGCGCTCGTTATGTATCTTGTAATTTGGGTTTGTATCTAGCTGACGTTTGACGTCAGAATATAATTTTAAAGCAGATCTCAACGCCCATCTGATTACACTGTTGATCTTTGCTTTGAAAGTTTATGATTGCTTCTTTAAGTGCTATTTTCTCTGGTAGTGGAATATAGGTGGCACCTACCGGATCCTATCTAACCACGTTTTATCATTATGTAGAAAGCGACCACTTTATCAAAGACTCATCATCCTGATCCGCATTGCGTGTGTGATTCCACGTCCTCGATCTGTTTCTGCCTCTGTTCTGTGTTTTGCCCCGGGAAAGTAAACGTGCCAAAGTCAGTTTGATTGGGTTTTTCCAATCTAACCTGCACTTTCAGGGCCGTTTGTAATTTATAAAAGCCCATTTCTCTCAATTCGTCTGATGCTTTCTTTTCGATGAAAGTCTTGTAAAAATCAAAAAGTGTATGAGATCGTATTAAAAAAAGCTGGGTATCAGCTCCAATTGTGGCAGTTACCCTAAAAGCGCCTCACCTTTCTAATGTCTACTTCTGCAATTTCTTCGGGTTGAGTATAATTTTTAATGAGGTCTTTCTCAATGAGGACTCTGCCCGTGAAAAGGAATGTAGTGTTCTTTTTTAACAGCTGGCGATATGACTGGCGTGGGAAGTATATGAGTTGCCTTTAGTTCGTTCGGATGGCTTGAAGGAGTTCGGGCTTGGTGTGAAATTTACGGTTTGGTGCCGGTAATGGAAAGTTATACTGCTTGACAAAATCTGCTAAAAACGCCTTCTTAAATCGACTGAAAGTGGTTAACATTCGTGGTTTTTCATTTCTCTATTTATATATAGAGTTTTAACTTTTTTTTTTATTTTTCAAATCTCTGTCAAATCATTAGTTAGTATAGATCTCCAACAAAAATTTCATTTTTTCTTGGAGCCTCGGTGCCGAGAAAATTTTCTGGGAATCCCCTTTTTTTGTTTAAGGTCGAGGTTGTTTGTTCGAGTCGAAGTCAAATGTCAAGCCGGGCAAAACGGGAAGCGCCGGGGTCAAAGTGGGTTAAGTGGGAAGCCACGGCGCTGGGGTGTGCGTTGGAGCGCAGAAGCCGAGTGGAAAAAGGGGCTGATCCCTAACCTGTCTTTTACCTACGTGTGGCTCCCCGGCTCTGCATATAAAGCCTGTGTACCCGAAAACAGGTCGCGCGGCAGGTGGTGGTTCAATGTAAATGAATCCAGTATATGCATATAACTTCAGTGTTTAACTATCCATGTATATGATTTTTGTGGTGCCTTCTCTCTGGCCTACTGTCTGTTTGATAAATTTTGGCCAGTTAGGTGGTCAGGGTTGGGAAATTTGTGCGCGGTGGCCAGCCAGCAAAAATATATGCCAGGTTTGGCCTAACCGGATTTGACTGTCCTTTCACTGCACCAACATTAAAGGGGGTTTAAGTAACTTGGATTAATCTGAATTAATGTTTGGGAGTACCTTTTTTCTTATGAGTTGACAGTTTGAAACGCTGGGCTGGAAATTTGGTGTTATTCGTCTAGACTGCATACCTAACAATACGTTATGTTTATCAAGTGCTTAGCAGTGTGTGTCGTCTCCTGCCCACCAAACTCTCTCTACCAGGCTGTTTTAGTTGATCTATTGAGTGTGCACTTCTCATTAACAATTAAAAAAATATAAATTTAACTTTGAAAGCTGATTTATATTGCTAAGCTAAGTTTATATTGCTAAGAGGACTAACTTAAGTTGAAATCCATCTAATTGTCTGGCTCTTCAAATTTGCTTCAACAGGAATCTGCCCATACCAGCATTAACTACTGATCATAATCCACTTGCGTTCGTACGATCGTGTCAGCAAAGATCGTAGGTGTCAAGATACAAAACGCCATGGACGTGGGATCTCGTGATATGGTAAAAAAACAGACATTTGTAAATGTTACGCACAATTCGGCCGTCGACAGGCATATTATTCCCGTTAAGGCAAAATATTTGGGGACTGATGACCTGAGTGGGGGCAAACTGTCGGTAAATAGGGCAAGCGGTCCGGCAGGAAAACCTACTGAGATAATGGCTGAGCTAGAGCAAGAAAACGCCAGAAAGGCCTTGACAAAATCAGGATGAGACATTGATCCCGAGCATTCGCAGCATTTGGCCCGGTGCAGGGATCGGTCTCAGGACGACTTACTCGCCAACGTGCCGTGGTCAGGGGGCCCAGAGTGGCCTTAGCCGAACTTAAACTTCTTCATAGATCTTCCCAAAACTGAACGTTGGGGAGTCCGGAGGGTGTTGCGGATCTTTCCTTGCCTTTCACCTCTGCGGTCAGGGTTAAATTGCCCGGCTAGGTCCACATATAGTTTGGGTTTTCAGCCCTTGCCTAATTTCGCAGGTTTTACCCAGAACTTTAACTTCTTATAGTCAAGGAGCACGGACCCTGAAAAAATGAAAGTTCTCAACCCTCATTACATCTAAGGTCTGACAGCATAACTTGGTGGAATAGACCTTAGAGAACATTTCTAGGTAGTATGTGGCCTCAAATTGTGGTAGCACTTTTGCGCTATACGTAAAAATATTACAATATTTTGAAAATGCGATAAATAATAAAACACAAAAGAAAATTCGAAGTCTTGCTTTAAGCTGCAACTTCTAGCTTCTGTTTTTATTTCATTTCCCAAGAAATGGATAATGAAACATTATAATCCCTTAATCTGTCACAAATGTACATGTCAAGGACTTGGGAGGTCTAAACAATGCTGCCACGCCCATTTTTCGGTTGTAGGGCGGGAACGTGTAACTCATGTTCTAGTGGCTCATCAAATTTAGCGTATTTGTATAAATGGATTCCCATTTCTTGAACATTTCAGTGTTTTAGGTGGTCAAGGCAGCACTACCAAGTCCATTTTTCATTTACAGAAAAATGCAAATTCCTCATTTGAGGCTTATCCTATCAGATTTAATTAAACTCATACTTTAATTTGAACTGACTAATTGTGGCTGCGGATATGCTACACCACACAGTGTAGCATATCTGCAGCCACACAAGTGGGGCTAACTAATGTCTCCTCATATGAATTCAAATTAAGTTCCTATTTTCTTTCAACCAAATAATATTTTAAGGCCTTAGGTGTCAATAAGGCTTTACCACAGCCACTTTTTAAGTTCCACGGGAAATTTCAAGCCCTTGTTTTGCATATTTCTTTTGGAATTGATACTGCAGTGTTGTCATGTTGAAGGCTTTACCGGCTACAATGTCAGGTGAAATATCTGCAACCAACTCTCTCATTGCAATGTCAAATGTGCTCTCCTGTTTGCTTTCGATGGCAACTTGGCGCTTGAGATTTGACTTGCTCACATATGTGGAAAAGCAGGCTTTGTGATAATTTCCTTCAGCTGCCACAAGGTCATTATTGACACCACGCAGCACCCGCAGCAGCTCTTCATCTCCTCTACACTCAGCAGCATGATAAATAGTTTCACAGACTTGAAATGTGCTGGCCGCTACCATCGATTTCACTTTTTTGTGGGTTAGCTGTTTGCAGAACAGGCACTTCGACCAGTCAGTGGGAGTAGATTTGGATCTGGACACGCATGGTGTTCCACTACTTGTATTTGAACCCGCACTACTGACTGTGGAAATCTCTGATGGAGTCGGGGAAATGGCACGTCTCCGTTTCAGAAAGTGACGCAGATTTTCCTTGCTTGTGAAGGCCTCATAGCATTTGGAATGCCAAAGAAATGAAAGTTCTGGCAGATGTCCAATGTCAGGCTTCAGACGTTCATACACATCGTCTTCACGGATTTCTAATGCAGAAATCAGTTTGGGTATAGAGGACGGCAGTGGTGTTCTTAGGGACTCATCTGTATCTATCTGGCAGATTACACACTTGTCAAAATTTGTTCGTCTTTTTCTCTTTGCAGGTAGAAGGACAAATGACCCCTCATCATCTTGGCTGTCCATGCTTGTGAGGATGGGCACTATAACATTGAAACAAACATAACAGCAACCAAATAAAATTAATGTTTGAAAGTGCCTTGAGAATTAACCACTACTCTTAACAACACAAATAACAGTATGGATAAATCTTTTTGAAATTATGTATATTTATTTATGAATCAAAATCTATTTCTTTTTAGTATACTGTTAGGCCCACATGTCCAACGTAAACCATAAAAGAAACAGCAATGGGAGTGAAACACACACCTGCAACAACCCTTCTTGGTAGTTAGAAATAATCGCCAGAAGACAACATGGGATGAAGCGACTTGGCAAAGAAGTGACGTATCTGTTAAAATAAGAACGAAAAGGTTTCAGTAAATGTCTGGTCTGGAAGAAATATCAAAAGACCATTTTATTTTTTTAAAACAAATCCCCTATTAAAAAAAGTAACAGCAACATCAATTTGTGAAACACATACTCGTTCTCTTTAGTCCATGACAGTGAACTCCATTTGCTGTTGGCCCGCTGATGAAGATGGGACGATCATGACGAAGCTCTCATAGAGAAAAGACGCCTCGGTGCTGTATCATATGAAAGAAATGATTTTGTATTTTTTCACATGAATGATGTTGTCTCAAGTAGCAATTTAATTTAAGTGCTAAATATGGATACTACCCTTAAAATGGTGCCAGTAAGACAGAGCCTGTTACCATAAATCTTAATCAAGGCCCACATGTTTAATACAAAGTATAAAACACGTAGAAGAAAGGGTTACACCCAAGAAAGAGCGCTGAGAATGAAAAACACACCTGCATTATTAACCCTTCTTGGTCCGTTGGTAGTCAGAAATAATCATCAGAAGACACTATAAGATGAAGTGACATGGCAAAGAAGTGATGTATCTGTTAAAATAAGAACAAAAGGTCTTGTAAATGTCTGGAAGAAATATCAAAAGAGTATCGAACCGTGATCTGACATGGGTTTCCCCAAATTCACAATCCCCATGACCATGGTCATGAACAAACATGACAAATCGTGTTGAAAAAAGTTATGCAAAACACTTCTGGAACCTACCAATAAGCTTGATTGTCCTCTTCAGTCATCAGGCAGAAGTCTGTCGAATGCTGCAACAAATGCCTTAGGCTTTTGTCAAACTTCAGAGACATTTGCAAGTCGAAAACTATGGATGATCTGCAACTAACGTGACTAAGCTATGCTTGCCATGTGTAACCTGATCTGAAACCCAGACCCGTTGCATGAAAAACGAATAGCTCTTTTTCATGTGAGGCACCAGACTATATGCAAAAACCAAAAGTTTTATTATTAATAATTTAAAATACTAATATTAAAGTGTTTTTTATAACAAATAACCATTGAAAAATAAAATCTTTGTAGTAAATATTTTATTATAGTTTTAAATGATGTAAGTACCAAAACAAATGCGATAAAACTTGCACTAAAAAATACATTGTGTTATAAGCCTAATATGTAAACAGTGTTTGGTCTTTACAGAAATCCCCACTGAAAGAAGGCTTGACTCTTCAAAAAATCACGATTTTCTCAAAAGTGATACCACAATTTGACACCACATACTACCTAGTGAAGATGTGTAAGGTATAAACTACCACTTTATGAAGTCAAACCTTAGATGTTGGGGGTGTTGAGCTAACTCCTAAATTAGAGGGTTTTCTGGACTTTGCTCCTTGACTATTATCATTGTTTCCTCTCTACAGGTTTCTTCAAGCTTACTAGCTACTGTTCCTAGGACATTTTTTTTAAATCCATTTCATTACCAAAACGAACTTACACGAGAGAGAGAAAAAGAAAAACAAAGAAGGAATAAAGATATACAAGTAAAAGTTGAATTCTTTTAAATCGATCAAATAAATATAAACCAGCAGGTTCATACCCGAAAACAATTACTAGGGAAATTCTACGATCTGTGATCATCCGACGCAAAGTAGAAATGAGAAGATATTAAGATGGCTAGCATTCGGCCAGGCACGCTGGGTTAATATTTGAACTCTCGGTGGATCAGAAATGCACACGTTGTGGCTCTACGGGTACAATGAGCGCTGCAGACCCTCTACCATTATCGACAAAAGAAACAATTAAGACCGACAATTGATTTATTTGATTGCATGGTAATTACTAAAGCTGCACTGGTTTATCTGCAACTTCCAATCATGCTTATTAATATTTATAGAGTTAAGGACATGGAGATAATTTTGGTAAAACGACAAACAGATTTATATGAATTTTTGATTACTATAATTTAGAATTCCTTCCTTTAATAGTCAAGTAAAAGCATTCTATAGATAGAACAAAATGTACAAAAATTTTTTTTGGCGTCTAACAGTATGGGGTTTAAATCCTTTTGAAACGACCTAAGGCAGATTCACAATGGTACATTTGTGGTGCATCGCAGCTTTTTAAGACACTTAATTCAGAAAGAAGCCATTTTGTGAGGATCAATCCACCAGTTGAGGGAATGCAATTAAACAATAAACAAATAAGTTGTTTTCTTTCTGAAAAACACAAAAGACCTCTGTTATTCCTTTTTGATACTTTACAGTCAATTAGGTAGACATCGTATTCAGAAGGAATATTGACAAATATATAAATATATATTTCAGTACTCTGAAATATGTGATTGCCGAACTTTCGGTAGCTGGGTACCTTCATCAGGGCAAGCAAATTCAGTTCACCCTTGACTGGGTTCCAGTTCACGAATTTATGTCACGATTCTGATTAGGGTGCTACTCAGCCCTTTCATAATTCAGAAGGAAGCCATTTTTTACCATCTTCCCTGAATCAAATCAATATTTACTCGATGTAATCTGTCAAATGGAATGGTGCTAGTCTCTTTTAGGTTGTATGGCTCTTTCTTTTTAATGATGCTTTAGACACATAGAATACAGTAATTCAGTTTTAGTTATTCCTCTACTTAAATGAAATCAATTTGTTTAATTTGAAATTAATCCTTTTGCCTTACAAATTAAATTGATATATTTACGTTCCAAAAATTCAACTGAGGCTGAAGGTGGATAAAGTATATATAAATTATGTATGTTTTTGTCACAAAAAATTATCACACGGCGCTCAAGCCTACATTTCTTGAAGATCTTACTTTGTAACCCACTTTATATGGATTCCTTTTTTTTACCACTGTATCAGAAAAACGTTTTGGGCATTTGGCTCTGGGTCAGCTTTGGAATGGTTTTGCATAAGGATTCGAATGTCTCCATTAACTGGCACACCAGGACTGACAGAGGGCGCCATTTGCGTTTTTGCAGTTGCCACGGGTACAACTTTTGGCGAATCAAATTGTGACGCGAGTCATGTGACATACGGTCACTAGGCGAGGCTCATCACCAAAGATTGTATAGCGCCGCGCAGCGGCGCTATACAATCTTTGCTCATCACTACGCTATGCATTTGCTGTGAACGCGATGAAAACGCCTCAGCGGAAATGTGCGACGAAACCCATTCATTTTTACTAAAAATTGAGCGATCTGCATATTCCCAGGCAGTGCATATCTTAATCAAGACAAATTAAGTCCACTTGGAAAGAAAGTGACCTATTTGAAATCGAGGTAAGTGTTAAAAAGTTGGGATAGACGTTGAACATGCATGGACTTGCAGTGAAAAGTTTTGTACATGGAATGCATGCTTAACGTTAGGCGATACTATTAATATCGATGGGTGTTTGACATGTTGTACAAGGGGACAATTTAGACAAAAACGCACTGGGCATTACCCTCGCTTTATCAAAGGAATGGGAATGAAATGTTACACTGAAACTGACTAGATATTTGATGACAGTTGAGGCATATTATAAACGTTAAATTAGACAGCGACCAGACGACTGTAGGTTACTTCTTAATTCACAGCTCAACTTGTTAACCTGAAGTCATTTTTATATGATTAAACTCAAACAGTTAGTTTATAGGCCTTTGTTTATTATACTGATAAATTCTTATTTTGTTTTTTCCTTGTTTTTTTAAACACTGCTGCAGATTCTGAAGGAGGAAGAAGATTCAGTTTTTTGTCTCCTACCCTGGATGGTCAAAAACCTTCAATGAATGGGTCCACAAAGACAAAGTTGTTCATTTGAAGCAGCACAATCCTGAATTTAGTCCATCCCTGCAGTCTTTGAAATATAGACAACAATTATTTGTTCATCGTATTCTATGTGACATTAAGCGATCACTAAAATCAGGAAGAAAGGAATCTCCAAGGGTTGTGATAAAAAGGGACGTGGAAGAGGATGTAATGCACTCCACATTTCCAAACTGTGGCCAGTCTGCAAAGAAAGTTAACACCGACAAGTTGAGTGAAATCGTCGGGAGAAACTGGATGCAACGAAGAGAAAGTGTCGGCAATTGTACCTACATCATTCCAGGATCATTTACAGTAAAACTGAGGAGGCACAGATTCATCAGCAACTTTGACAAGAGCGGAGCAGAGGTGCAAATGAAACCTGGATTTTATGCACTACTTTCATTTGTTCGCGGTGAGTTTCGTGGCTAGACAATTTAAAGATCACTGCAAGATGTACCACTCTGATGCCTGGTTCAGCAGCTTCAGCTTCATTTGTTAAACTTCATTTGGAGTTTCTGCATGATATTATCAGCAGGAAACACTTGACAAAAACTGTCTCAAATCAGACAGTTAAGGATATTGTTTACGACATCTGCAAACAGTACCATCTGGAGCTTGAATTCACCCCACGTCTTGCGCGTCAATTACGAGTCAAAGTCATTAGATTCCTGACTCAGCTGAGACAATCAAAAAAGGAGGTCGTCAACAGAACAAATTTAAGAAATGGATGATCAAAAATGCTATTTGGCAGTTTAAAATCCTTTACAGTAAATTTTGTCAGCGAACTTTGGTGAGAACTGAGACTGGGAAAACCAATTTTTCAAGAGCTGGGGATCGTCATCGTATAAACACTGTTGCTAACTGTATCATAAACAGGTGTAGAAGACAGAAGAAAGCTGCACTGCACAGGTACAGTAGAGCCCACCAGCACAGGTGAAAGGCACGGATTACTGATGACTGCAAGCAGTCTTTAAAGTTTCTTGAGTTCTGTGGTTTTCAAGCAGAAAAGCTTACTTTGAGAAATACAGAAACCGGTGAAATTCAAAGTTTGAATTTATCTCCAGAGAGTACACACTCTTTGTCACAACTCTAAAATTTAACCTTCATAAAAGATAAATTTGGAATTTCTGACAAAGCTTATCAGAAGCTCACTACTATTTGTGAAGACCTACCTTCATTGTATAAATTAAAACAGTCGGTTAATAATATACCTTTGGACAGCATATCCCATACACCAGCAAAAGACTCAGTAGGTTTTCAGAGAAGCATAAGAGTACTCATTGAAAAGCCGGTGGAAACTCTGCATAGAGAAGGCTCTTTAAAAACTGATGAGGTTCATGTAAAGCTATCAGGTGATGGAACCTGGATCGGTAAGAACATTCATGTGGTAAATGTTACATTTACAGTAATTGAGGAAGGTAAACGTGCAGGGACATCAGCTGGCAATTATCTTGTGTCCATATTTCAGGATTCCGAAGGTTATGATGCCTTAGCAAAGCACTTGGCAGATGTGAAAAGGGACATTGAAGACTTAACAGAAGTTGTTGTGGATGGTAGAGCATACAAAATCATCTATTGCTTGGGAGGTGATTACAAGTTTTTATTGTGCTGCTGTGGAATTGATAGTGCTTCTTGTACTTATTCCTGTGTATATTGTAAATGTTCATCAAAAGAATTCCATAACACTTCCCCTTGAATGGTCAATGACAGATAGAAAGAAAGGTTGTAGAACAGTAGAAGAAATACAGAAGTGTTCCCAGTTGCCTAAGAAATGTGCAAGATATAACTGCTCACATGTTCCAATATTTCCCTCAATAGAGATCCAATATGTAGTAATTGATACCCTTCACATGTTCCTGCGCATTACAGACGTACTGTTAAACTTGCTGATTGCTGATCTCAGAAGAGCTGATGAGATAGACAAAAATTCTCTCAGAGTATTTGACAGAAAGAAACACAAGAACTGTGTAAAACTGGAAACATTTGTGGCTAGTATTGGAATATCAGGTTTTTCGTTTTACATAGGCCGGTCATCCAACAAACTCAAATGGAGGACTCTCACAGGTTCTGAAAAACTTGTCTTGTGTCAAAACAATAAAACTGTCTGAGCTTCTCAAAGACATGACTCATCTTCTTTGTAAAATTGAGGACCTTCAATTTTTATGGGATGAGATGTACGATTTGTGTATCTGTCTTCGCAGTGAACCTGTGAAGTGTGCAATTTCAAGACCAGAAGTAAAGCATGGTTAAATCTGTTTACATCCATCTACCACACAACTCATGTGACCCCATACATCCACATCTTGGTGACACACCAACCAGAACTGCTGTCCAAGTATGGTTCTATTGCCCATTTCACCCAGCAGGGCCTGGAGAAACTGAATGATATAACAACCAAGATGTTTTTTAGGTCCACAAACCACCGTCGTAATGCTCTGCTTCTAATCATGAAAAAGCGAGCTAGATGTGAAATTATGGGGGATGAACAGTAATTTCACAAAGTGCAGTTTTTTAAACATTTTTCTGTGATGAAGTGCTCTTTAGTCTAAGCCAAGTTGTAAATACAGCTAAACTGTTGTTCGTTTTACAGTGTTACAGTCTTGCATTAACAATTAAACTCCACCAGTTAAGTGTTTTATGACAGTATGTGAAACGGTTGTCACTTTACAGTCAATTTAAGCTAAGATGAGAAAGCAAATACACACTAAACTGGGAGTGAGAAGTATGATGCACACTAATTTCATAGTGTGCTCTTCAAGTTATAATCAGGGACAGTGCTAGACCAAGTTTTCCCAACCCCATGATGTGAAAGTTTAAACATGTACAATTGTCAAAATGTTTTATAGGAAAGAAAAAGCTAGAGATTCAAGTGTGAATTATGATTCACAATAATTTCCCAAAATGCTCTTCAAGTCTTATTTGGAACCAGTTGTAAATAAATGACAGTTTAATAGATTTTCATTCTGAAATTGTCCAAAACATAAGTTTGACAAACAAATAGTGTATCTAGAGGTGAGAGTATGATCAAAATGAACAATGATTACTGCTAGACCAAGTTGGAAATAAATGACTGTTTAATAATTTTTCTTTCTGAAATTTCCAAATAACATGACATGAATGTTTGAAAAATTGTTTCAATGTACTGCTTCAGTTTAATTAACAGAAAGCAATCTAGAGGTGAGAGTGTGATCAAAATGAACCTTACAATTGCAGTTAAGAATCCTATGAGAACCAGTTCTAGAACAAGTTGTAAATAGATGATTGTCTTTGCTTGTGAAAGTACCCAATCCAAGTTTGCTCACATACTGTTTGTAAAATTTTGTAAAAGTTGATTTAATTAGAATTATACAACTGTGTGAGGATAAAAAACTCCATATTACGTGATTCTAATCACTTAAAAGTTCGATATCTTGTTAAGAACATGTAAAAGTACTTTGATATGATAATTTGACTTGCAGTTTTTACAATTCCTAGCTCTGTTTGTCTGATGTCAACATTCTCAGATTTTTCAGGAATAAATTTTGTTTCTATTACATTTGCTTGAATTGACAAGAGTGTACTGGGTGTATATTAACTGCATGATTTGCATCCCCCAAACTAAAAGTGCAAGCTACATAGAGCGTACACATGAACATGTACATTACTTGTATTTTTTATAAACATCCACACAGCGCGCGTGAACCTGACCCCTGCAAAATAATGGTATTGCCCCTGCTACTATATTTAGATATCATTTTACCACTTCGCGCCACAGACAGTGCAGCCGGTGTTGTTTTTCACGTAGGCATGTACTAATAAAAAAAAGTGGCTGTCCTTATATGGCGTTGGTTATTATGAATATTCATGACTTGAACTCTCATAAGCCGTGTGAACAAAGTTGTGGCATGACTCGTGGGGGCTGTTCTATGGCATGAAACACGGCGCTCGTTCGCGTGCACGGTTCCCATTGCGTAAGCGTGTGAGACAAGTTACCTGTATCCTTGATTTTAAAGATACATGTACTTGCATAAAATTTGTGCATATTTCTACAAAATTTGATCCATGTTGTCCTTAGATAATGCTTTTCACAAAACCAAGTGAACAAGTTATGCACAATTAACGAGAACAGTGAAATAGGGTAAAGAAAAATGTATAGGAAGACTTTTACGTTGGCCTGCCTGTTTTACACGGAATGGGGGCGCTCTATATGAGACGTTCGATTCCATATGGAACCATTTCGGAAGCTTTTTGCAAATGGCTTTGAAACTCTGAAACTCTACAGAAAATGTGCATTCAACTACAGGACTAGAGTCAGTGCAAATGAAAGATTGGCAACGTTAAAATAACACAAAGCTACTAGGGTCAGCCCTTTAACCCATTAAAACATAAGGAATGTCGTTGTCCCAATCAGACCAATTTTCACAAACAACCATACAAATCAGGGCTTTAATATATAGTTTTACACACTAATTGCAAACGATGAGCCATACCGTCTGTATTATTGATATCCAACAATTTACACGTGTGACAATTTTTTTTCCAAGTTTGAACCTTGATCTGTGTAAAGGTGGGTGCACAATGTTAGCTAGTGCTTCACAGCAGTTTATTAAATAAACAGCTCTGTAAAGCACTAGGGCTACAGTCTATTCCTCCTGAATTCTTCTACACCATAAGTGCAAATTTATGGAAAACTAAAGTCAACAGCCCCATATCAATTTACTTCAAATTCATTGCATTGTAGTACATTCACACGAACAATTTAGTAATGAATATGGTAATATTCTCAATGTGAATTTTAGAAAAAAAGGGACAGACTCGTACACTTTTCAATTCAAAATCATACATTAATGAAACAGTAAAATACAGTGATGCACTGCGGGGGATGTTTTCCCAGCTGAAGTTCCTCCCACAAACATTCGAAATGCACACAGCCCATGTTCAAGCCCTTGATTTTGTCATAACCTTAAATGTGCTCATCCATTGTATTCTCCATAGATATATCAGACTGGTTGCATCATTTTAACAATAAAACAATATATATATTTTTAAATTTATCTTGAAAGAGACAAAAAGCAGTGCTTAACAACTTTAAAATACAGGTATCTTCATCCTATTTTTCCCATCCAGATCCTCATCCATCAGAAGTACCAACTAAAAAACACATAAGAATAAAGCAAAAAAGGCATTAATTTAAGTCATAATCATCCACCTTTTGGAGGGTTGAGAACTGTTCAGGTTATCTCCAAAAGAAATCCGAAGTACCAAATACTTCATGTCACCAAACATGTTCAACCTTCGTCTATTTTATTTAGTAATGAGGGAAAGTAACACATGAAAAATCCTCCTCTCATCCTGGAAGAATTTGCAAGTGAATACCTACCTAAACAGTCACTACATTTGCACATTTCATTTGCTCCTTTTTTATTCTCTAAAACTTGATCAACTGTTGTGTACCCTCAATCACCACAATGCATTGGTGTAGCCGCCGCCATGTAATACCAAGGAAAACCTCAATGCATTCATGATTCCTGTAATTATGAGCAGGATTATATACAGGATAAACATAACTGTCAACAAGTATTATAAACGAAAGCAGAGGTGAAAATGACTATTTCCCATCTACACACATTGCTAAATGTGATCAACTGCATCCAGGAAAGCTGTGTTCTCCATGCATTTCACAAAACCACAGAAAAGTACGGTCCACTGTGCTCATCCTCCCCAAGCAGTCGCCGCGTTTGCTAAAACTTGATCAACCGTAGGTGCGCACTCTATTACGACTGCCGCCATGTTCATCCTTCTTTTTCTGAGTGCAAAGTCTGAGTCAGAGTGGGGAAGACGGGAGGCCATCAACTGTTTGGGTAGCAGACTTGTCCCACACTAGTGTGGGGAGGAGTCCACAGCACTCATCTTACTCAATACAGCACACATCTTACTCAAACAGTCGCTACATTTGCAGAGTTGATCATACTCTGGAGGAGGGATGGCAATGATGCATTGAGAGTAAGGAAGACCATGTGGAATGATGATTGAGGACCCACCTAATAAAGGAGAAGGCCATTAGATAGAGATGGAGGTGGCCCACCCCAGTATGGGTCCTTGTGCTCTCGCCATGAAAACCTCACTGAAACACTCATTCGGGCAGCATGAGGTAATTCATGGTTAGCGTTTTCTTGTATGTTGCACTATACAGATGTAGGATACGATCTGCGAAGGATGTCAGCAAGGTAGATACTACTCTAATGCTGTGACCTGTGATAGGACAGCCAAAACTGTGATCTGGGAAGGTCGGCCACACAGACAGGTGAACATGATGACTGAAGAAACCCGAAGTACTAGCTACAATGTCTGCTGTAATATTGTAATGCTGTAATATTGTTGGATGTGACTTTTTGTGGTAATGACAGAAAAAAAAGGGACAGTATCTCTTAGCGTTGAGCCCTGGCCAGATGTCATTATGAAAATTTGAACGGGGTGGCAAGGCCTACTATAAGGAGCACCAGATTGCTCTATGGTGATAACACACTAAGTTGGGGCCCACATATTGATTACGTAAGAAAAACAGTCTCATCTAAATTAGGTATGTTAAAACAGAATCCGGAACTATATAAGACAAAATAGCCTGCACACACTTTTCATTAGCTTAGTTATGCCAACTCTAGAATTCTGTTGCATGGTATGGGGAAGAAGATAAATATTCCACGATACCATTCTTAATAAATATCTAATAAAGAGCTGCACGGATAATCCTCAAATGTACCTCTCTATCCCCCTCAGCGAATATGTTTGCTACACTGAACTGGGTGCCATTTTCTAAGAGAGTTAGATGTAAAAAGACTGTTCTTGTTTTTAAATGTCTAAAGAAATTGGCTCCTATGTATGTGACAAATCTGTTTATGCCATTCACAAGGATTCGTGAAACAAAATACTCAGTTAACAAGGCACTTCTAAAGTCCTAAAACACTAATTAAGTAACAAATAAACAGATCACAGAACAGAAACGAACAAGATAAAGATGAATAAATAATTGGAAAACAAACCTGACCAAAGGAGAAATAGAGTACAACCAGTAGAAATCATTCAATACTATTGTAATTACTGCTAAAATTATTGCAAATTACAAAGAATGGGGCAAATCAGAATGAGATTAAAGAAAATAATCCTCTATGCAAAGCAAGCAAAATTGAAATAATGACATGTATAAACATAACTGTCCAACAGGGGAAAAATAAATGAAGATAAAGCTGCAAATGGAAAAATGGAAGGCGGTATAATCGAAATTCTTAAAACAATCAAAATGAGTTGAACGAATGACACAAAGAATACATGACATACAACTCTTTCAATACAATTGCGACAACACTTGGCATAATTACAGAAACAAACACAGCAAAATCAGATTGAAAGACTGAAGAAAATTATTCTTGTGTACAAGTTAAACGGAGTTGAGAAATGACATGTAACAGAAAAGATACATAAATATAAGAGAAGAATGAAAACCGAAAAAGAAACAACATGATCGCAGTTCTCAAAACAGACTGTCACTACAAGATAGACGAAGATTGAGAAACACGACTAACAGATTGTCGACTGAGGTGACAGTAAAGACAAATTAACAGAGAATAAAATCAAGGTGTAAACTTTACAAGTAAAGGTAAAATGGGATCTCAACTGAGAGCAGAGGCATTACACCTCATCCCATTACGCGGGCTGCTACCCCCGGGAAAGATCCCATCGACTAGGAAAAATAAGCTAAACAAAATGAAAGGAATCATACAATCAGGCTGACAAACCAGAAAATAGACAAAAATTTTGAAGAATGAAGGACTCTTACAAAGTAAAACAACAGAGAAAGGTAAAAAAAAATGGGGGGTGGTAAACGGAAGGGAAATGGGTAAGAAAGCCCAAATCACGATTTCTTGCTGGGGTGAGCAACTGCCCCGGACTCAGAGGGGGGGGGGGAAGGAGAAGGCCTCTGGCATCTCTGAACGTGTGCAATTCAGCCCACTGCTGTGGCCAGTCTCCAGGGATGGGGGAGGCGAAGCAAGAGGATTGGGAGAGTCAGCGATCAGATCAGCCATGTCATCTTGGTGTCCATGTCAGTGAAGAGAGTTCATTGTTGTCCCATTTTTCATAGAAGAAATCAAGAGTGGAATGAAGGCGATGGTAGTGAAACTCAATAATGATTTTACATTTCAGATGGTGAGACCAGATGAGGAGAGGATCGGGTATAGCGATAAAATAAGTAGATGACGTTTTTGAGGTTGACGATGAGAAAGTTCGTGAGTTTAACTGCTTGCCGGTTACGATTCCTGGCGTGGGGGATCAGGATCCAGTAAAGGTCAAAGTCCAGGCGAAGATCGGGGAGAAGACGGGAGAGCACGGTGTGAAGAAGGTTCAGTGCTGGCTGGATGGCTTGACAGGGGAGGAAAAGGTGAATGAAGATGGGGAGATGTCCAAGTTCAGGTGATGGAGAACCAGAAGAGAGGGAGGAGCATTGTGCAGAAGTCGGAGCTGGGTGTCTCCTTTTTTGGATTTGGGAGGTTTGTAGATCTGGGTCCAGGGGATGGAGTGGTGAGGGTTCTTGAGGAAGCCGATTCGGTCCCAGTGAGTTGAACAAATGGTTAAAGATGTTGTAGAGGGTTTTGGAGGAGAGCAAGAGGGAGCAATGAAGAAGGGCAGTCGAGTCCTGCATCAGGAGGACAGTGTGGAGTGGAGCGGAATGAGAGAGAAGTCGGGAGGGGCCAAAGATACCTGGAAAGGAAAGGCAAAAGGAAAGGCAAAAGGGGAGGGGAGGGAAACCTTACTGTTCTGTGGATATGACGACAGAATCAAAGCTGTTAGCGGCTAACCAGTTTTGGAGGCCTTAATCAATGCAGTGATCTTAAATTTAACCTGTTTATTTGAAAGCACCATGTTGGACACACCACATAATGACAAAGTTTGTGCTGGTTTCAAAACTTCCGCAAATATACATGGTGCACTGGACAACCCAAAACACAAACAGGTAAATTGCCACAATTTATCTCACCACTGAAATCTCAGAAATTTTTGATGTTCTTTGGCTATTGGAATAGCAAAATAAGCATCTTTGAGAGCTACAGATGCAAGATAGCACTTTGGTGTGATGAGCGTCAGCACTAACTCCAAAGTTTTCATCTTAAAATGGTGGGACCTAACATACTTGTTCAAGTGCTTCAAGTTAATTATGGGCCTCATAGAGCCATCCTTATTAGGTGTCAGAAAAATATTGGAAACACAAACTGGTCATGGCAAGGTTCTACTCGCACGATTGCACCTTTCGTGCACAACAAATTTATATCTCTTTTTCTTTGTCTCTTGGCATTGCATCAGAATCTGAAAACTGGATCAGGGTCAGAATTACATACTGAATCGGCATCTCTCAAATTCAATGTGACAATGTGTAACTGTGTCCAAAACCATTTATCAGAGGTAATTTTAGTCTCAATCTTCCTAATATAGGGATATCAATTTGAGGTATGCTCTTGTGCAAGAAACTTGTGAGGAGCACAGTGTAGAGTAATTTTGGCTAAAATCAGGTCAAGTTGCATCCCGCTGACGTAAATTCAACAGTGATTTACCATGGCTAAGAATAGCTACAGCATCAATAAGATTGCAAACTAATTTCGCTGCATCAAGGTTACTTTCAGCCTTATTAGTACGTGCTCGGAGGAGCTCATCAGCTACAATAGAAATCACAATTGACCCATGAATGAAGCAGTTTTGGATTTTCTGCATCTTCGCATCAAGAGCTTGTGTCACAGGCTTTAGAATTGACCAGATTTCAGGGTTCACCCAGGTCAATCTCAAGTTAATGCAGTTTTAAGGCTTAGAATAAAGCTTCAGTTTCTCATTGAGCTTCTTTGTTTGAATTTTACCTCTTATCAGAACATTTCTAGTTTGAGCCAACTGATGGTTTATGGCTGGGCCCTCTTTTTTGTTGTTTTTGACAAGGGCTGCCAGCTTCCATGAACAAGTGATTATTTTCTTGCCCTTGAAGGGGTGTATCCACATCTCTCAGAAAAATTGTCCCTCTTGTGTACAAGACCAGAAACATCCCTGAAATTGTTGTGCCATGCGGGTACAGGATAATCAAAAACTGGGTTAAAATCAGCGATTTCACCCTATTCAGTTCCCTCAGGAGGAATCATAACACCGGGAGCCGAAGGATCGCGAGTAAAGGTATTAAATGCATTGGTTAGAGACGCAACTGTGTGCTGCAGTAAATAATAGACAGCAGCCTGCAAGCTGTGATCTTGCGCAGGACTTGAGGTGCTGGTGCGGCTTGAGGGACCAGGTTCAGCGGTAGGCGTCACATTCTTACACTTAGAAGTGCGCTTTTTAGCTGGTGTAGCAGCATGAACACTAGCTGCATTTTGAGCTCCCACAATTTCCTCCTCTAGATGCATAAAGAGCGACTTGTCCTCCGACGCACACCGGGAACGAAGTGTAACAAACATGGTATGCACCAGAAATACACCGAGGAGATGGTGCGGGGAGGGCTCTTATATGGAAGGAGTCGTAATCACTTCCTTCGTTTTACATAATACTTTGATTGTGTGGTATGTTTCCTCACCAGAAAATACAGTCTCACATGATCTGAATGGAGGCAACTGTGAGGTAGAATGGACACGCCATATTGGATCCATATTCCAATGGTGCATTTGCCATAGTAGCAACAAAAGGAGTTAGTCCAAAAAGCGCTTTTGTCTTATCCATGCCTGAGTGCCAACACTGAAGAGGATTTGGACATCAGAGGGCATGGGCGTGTAGCCGCCGCTTAGGTTAGCAGGTGAGGCGTGGACTCGTCTCCTTACAAGCCTCAGTGTACCGTTACCAATGGTAGAATGGTACATGATAAGGCTTCCTTCCCTTCCTTGACAGCTGCCAGGCCTCCACTCTCTCTGGCCCGGAAGGTTGGCTGTGTATTGTACACAGGGAGGAGAGGACCAAGGCGATGTCAGCTGGGTCAGAAATCCTACGTCTCGACAGGCTACGGTAGGGATGTGGTCTGGATCCAATGGCGCATTCGCTGGTACATTCCCAGAAAAAGACAGGGAGTCGGCCCGGGTAGCTGCTCTTCTCTGTTTCATGCTTAGGTGCTCCTAGTGAAGATGTCTTGGGCAAAGGTGGGCTGATGCATGGAGTTAGCTGTTGGGGCCGGTGCGTGTGCCTCGATTAGCCATGCAAGAGATAGAGTGGTTGGATGTGTTAGGTTACTTTTTTCTTGTCAATCGCCAGGCATTCACTCCCTCTGCCCAGCCTGTTTGAATGCAGACCGCCTAAATAGACCTTGTTGTCCAAGCAGCAGCAATAGGGAAGTCCCCTGTGCATGATTGTTGGCCAACACCGGTTCTGACCAGAAAAGAGCCTAGTCAGAGTGGACCGTTTGCACAGTAGCCAAAATCACAGGAATTGGCTTGGACTTCAACACCTCGGTCTTACTGTTGACCGACCCCTATCGGTCTTGGAAGGGCTGATTGCTAAATGCGTTTACCCCTCCACTGTCCCGGGTTGCCCGGGTGACCCAATACAAGGTGTTTTGTAAAGGAAACTGAGGTAATTTGTCACATAATTAGTCACATTCTTGAATGTGACTAATTATTTTGGTAAATGGTAACCATTATCTGTTTCATTATGACATCCTATTTCATATGACACCAAGAAATTAAAATTTCTGTCACAGATGACTGAGAACAAAGTGGTTTGATGGACCAAGTCAGAAATGCCTTTGCACCAAATAGCTGTTTTGGTGTTGAATTTATACTGTCAAAAGATGTCTTTTTGTCATTATGTAATGTTTGCTGGAATCTCCACAATGCATAATTCCCATTTTACAGCGAGAAAAGTGTCAAACCAGTCTTGCTCAGATCACCTACATGTAGAACCTTGCAAAGATGCAACTTATATTACGGAGCAGCGTGGTTTCATTGTTACCGAGTGGATGAGAACTGGTAACCTTCGGTATGTCGCTGATGAATTTACAGAATAATTTCCAGAGCGTGCTGTACCCATGAAAGTCCACCAGTTTGGAAGGACATAAGGAAGTACTGAAGGGAGGGAACAAGTTTGAACCTCAATAAAGGTGCCTCTGGTCGACAAAGAACAGCATGATTGAAGGGGAACATCAGGCCAGTCCATAAATTACTGCAAAGAGACCCTCACGTGTCTAGCAGGAGGAACGGATTACCAATCTAAGCTTCATCATTCAACAACATTGTGCAATTTTACATCAAATGTTGCCCATACAGAATGCAAAGATGTCATGAACTCTACCAAGACAACTAAGATTTTGCCAATGGTTTCTTGATCAAAATCCCAGATTCTTAGAGCACCTTGTAGTCGGGGATGCAAGTGCGTTAGTTATGAATGGCGAAGTCATTAACCAAAATATTCGCGAATATGCACCTCTCTTCAATTATATCAACATGAGCTGGGAGAAGATTTCTCTGCGAACTGGCCTCTGTGGAAATGGCACACTCATTGGACCTTTTTTTTCATGGCAATCTCCAATGATACCTTGAAATGATTGACAACCAAAGGTTCTACAGTTGCAGGAACACTTCCAGCAGCAACAGGGTGGGGTGTTCTGGTGCTTATGGTGGGCTCAAGATGGAGCTCCTGCTCATTGACGGATTTTTGTTAGGACCTGCCTGAGACATAACTGCCTTGAACCATGAAGTCGAGTCCCCGGGCCTCACACATTGTGACTTCTTTTTGAGGGGATATCTTAAGGACAAAGATTTCAGTCTCTGCCAAGAAACATCGATGACCTGCAGGCAAAAATCATTGCTGCAGATGAGGCTTAAGAGGACAGAGAGACGGCATCAGGGATACAGTTAGAGCGATGAGAACAAGGTTAGAAGTTTACCTTGAAAAAATAAGGGGCATGTTGAATTGAGGATCCTGGTGTTAGGCTGCGGCAAGAGTAAGCCTCTTCCCGTGCTTGGTTTTAAATTACGATTTTCGTGATGTACTTACTGCTTTTTGTTTTTTCAAATAAATGCTTCACACTGTGCAAACCTGTGATGCATCTGGTGCAAAGCCATTTGTGACATGGTCCATTAATTCATTTAGTGTTCAGTCGTGTGTGACAGAAATGTAAATTTCTTTGTGTCATTTGAAAAAGGACATCATACAATGAAACCGATTATATTTACCAGTTACAAAAATAACCAGTCACATTCGAGAACCAGATTGGTCTCTATTTCCTTTTTAAAAGGCTCCCTGTATAATACAGATAGGTGATACGAGCTGTGTAGAATCAACGACAGCAACCTATGAGCATGCACATACAAAGACATAGATAATACCACAAATAGCATATTTAGAGATAATATTTATATATCCAAAAACTACAGTTTATTATTCTATGTCACAGTGATTCAGGTTACCATGGGAAGGTGGAGCAAAAATGGAAACTCTAAAAACTTTAATAAAAAAACCCAAAAGACACATCCATTATCAATAGCATGAAAAAAAGGAGGAACAAACATGGTAGCAATGCATTGTGGTACTATAGGGCGCACAACAGTTGATCATGTTTTAGTGAATAAGATAAGGTGCACAGGATATTTGCAAATGTGACAATTGTTTGGGTAGGATGAGCACAGTGGACCGTACTTTTCTGTGGTTTTGTGAAATGCATGGAGAACACAAGTTTTCCTGGATGTGGTTGATCTCATTTAGCAATATTTGGTAGATGGTGTCAGAGCTCAGCCAACTTAGGTCTTGTATTTATGTGCAAATGTTTTTATCCCCAGTTTTGAATACCAAATGAAGTAAGAGGGCTATTTCTTTTCATTCTGCTTAACTTCCTTTACATGTAATTAGCATTTTGGGCTTTTGGTTTCGTGGGTTTGAGTTGTACCAGAGGGGAACAAAGGTAAGTTATTTCTTAAGCCAAGGAGGTCTTTTGTTTGAATGAATGCTTGTGCTGGGTGTGTGTGCAAGTGGTGGATGCAGTGGTATATAAAAGGAGTGCACCATCTTTTATCCAGGGCCTGGTGGACGGGTTAGCGTGGCGGTTCTTTCCTCGCTTTGCACCAATGAGGCCTGGGTTCGAGTCCCAGCTTGGCCCAGGCTTTAAGTGCATTTGCTTTCCAGTCCATACTCGCTCTCGTAGGTTTTCGCTGGGTACTCCAGTTTCCTCCTGCCTCTAAAACTGGACCTTCTTCCAAACTCTGTAATGTGATGCTAATTAATAAAGTGTATGAATAAACGTACAGTTATTGGCGCAAATAGCCTGAGTTGCTGAAAGCGCCATTAAAACAAAGCAACAACAACTTATCCAGGGCCACTTGTTATGCTATTCTAGTGATAGTAACGTTGCCATGGGTTCAAGAGCTCTCTTGCATTTGGCTAATTCCATGCCATTTGGAGCAGTTTGGCTCCACTGGTTATTTTGAAGTCAAGATTCAAAATTGTTAAGCCTTTATAGAGAGAGGCCATCTTGTATATGTAGTAGTTTCCAACTACAGTGCTGAACTTTGAGCCGGCGACAGTGACTACAAGCAACAACAAGGGCCAAAACCAGTAAGAACTTCTTTCTGTATTTTTTATTTAACTTTTGTAAAATGCCCAATGTGAGACATTGAGTGATATAATTGTGATTTTTCTTCGTTTTAACTTCTGTAAATAGCAGGTCTATGATTTCTCAATCGATTGTTACCATTAATTCGAGACCTATGGTTTCGATGGGAATCTAGTAATTGAATTGGAAGTAATCGATTTTCTGTTTTCTTTTGGGGGCATTTGTTTTCCTGTATTATATCACACCATTATTTGGAATTGGATTCATTGTATCGCTTTCAGAAAGCCCAAAATCCAAGGCAGGAATTTCCTGGAATTGGTTGTCTAAGGGGTGCAGTGTACCCTCTTCAGGGAAAGCCAAATCTTGACGGGGTTGGTGTCATAAGGAGGAACCACGTGTGGCGGGTCTGAGAGACCACGAAGCGAGACTTGGGAATGACAGGGAACGTAGACAAGCCTGATGAGGGATAGTGGACACCGTTCGTTCAGGATGGACGATTCAGGCAAAGAGTTGCCAAAATAATTAGTGGCTTACTTCATAAATTTGTGTGCCACATATTGCTGCATTGATTATAAATTTTGTTCCCTGCTATTGTATTACATGTATAGATTATTGTACTTGGCTTGTAATTGAGTAATTTACCATGTCTGATATTTTGCCTTGGTGGCAAGCTGCGATTGTTAATATGTCACCTTGGGGAGAGTTGTGGTGATACTGGTAATAACCCATATAAGATGCTGAAGTGGTCTAAGAATCATTTCGTTTGAGACAAGTGTGGTTGTCTATACTTAATTACATTAATATTGCCGTGTTTGAGATATATTTATGTGTTAATAACTGAGTACTTTGTAGTACCTGGAATCAAGGTTATTAATTCAGGAATTATTGTTGTGAAATATTTGCGGCTGGATTGTAAAAGTGCGATCCCTGTTTGGGAAACAATTCAAATACATGTAGTAGGATCATCTTTCGGAAGCGGAGCATTATTTTAACAAAGGATTTGTACAGCTAATAAATCAAATATTATAGGTGAGAATCAACAGATTTTTCGAATTTTTATCAATTGACAGTATATATTTAACACAACATATTTAATTATGAAAATGTTGAACTTGGGACATTTCGAAATAAATTGTAAAAAAAAAAAGACAAATCAGTTTGTTTGTTTGTTTGATTGCCTTACCGACTGAGGTCTCACAGATGGGAAATGGTTATTTTTACTTATGCTCTCTGTTCTAACACTTGTTGACAGTTATCCAGTATAATCTTTCTCATGATTACAAGAATCATCAATGCATTGAGGTTTTCCCTTGATATTTCTTAATGAAGATGCTTATCTGGAGAGGGACAAATCCCCTGGATGGGAAAAATTTTACAAAGTGTATGGTCTTGGTGGAAGAAAAGAGAAGAAAACAAGATTTTCTATGGGCTTTACACAACAACACAGGGCTTTTCTTAATTTCTTCAATGTTGAGAAAATTGCCAATTAAATACACCCGTATCTGATTGTTCTTTTTGTATTATTTCTATGATTCGCCTGCTCAGGGTAGTCTCAGTAGTTGTCAGTCTATTAAGAGAATGGGACATAAAAAGCCACCCTACTACAGCAAACCACAGAGCAAGCCAGCTACTTGTATAAGCACATAAAAACCACTGCATGGCCAAACATACATCACATGAAAGGCATGTAGAAAATCGAATGTGTGACATGTAAATGTACAATGCCAAGCAGCGAATACCTTCCTGAAGAATGGAGAGGTATCCCCACCTAGGCTTCATTCATGCAAGATAATGGAACATATGAAGTCCAATCAAGCATTGGTGCTGCAGTAACCATTGACTAATATTGGGCAAAGTGTAACGTGTAAAGAACGAAGATACAAGTATGACATCTGAACATGATTAAGTTCTGCACTGATGACCAACTGATCCATTAAACTATGATACATGCTTCAGTTTACATCACACAATTGAAATTTTTATTGCACTTGAACTCAAGGTGATTGCAGCAGTTACCACTGCCTAATTCTGCATGGCTACCACTTTCTTCTGTGACCAATTAGGTTTACATACTGATATGCCACAGAAAACCCAACGGTATCCTGTCACAGGCAGAGTGTTTAATTTGCGTTTCTGTCGAAGTGCAGAAATAACCACAAATGTCCAAACCACACCAGAGCAGGATTAATAAGCTTATTTTTCAGTACTGTTTGTGGCTTGCCTTTTGGGGGAATAACACACAATACCCTCAATAATAAATCAGGCAAACTCACCAAAAATGACAGGAAAAGTGCTGCAGCTGACAGAATATGCCATACATCATGGCCATCATAAAACCTCATCAACAAGCATGGGCCATTACTTTCACGAGACAATGCAGCTGTTTTCTGTGTAAAAAAAAAATCCCATAATATAATAACATACCTATAAAGGGTCGAGGAAATGACAATGAAGCTATCATGGATACAATGAAATGTATACATAATAAATGACAGGAACGTAACATGATCATTAACATCACTCATCATTTTAATAACAGTTAACCTCTTGCCCCTGACAGAAGTAAGATGATAATAACCTATTAAGACTGGACATTCCGAAGTCTGTTTTCACTGGGGGTCAATTTGAAGCACAGACACAAAATGTTTTACAGAAATATTTGTAGAATAACTTATTAGGAAAATGTTCATATGGGCAATTATAAATGTGATTTATTACATGTATGTTATGAGTTAAGTAATTCCTCTGGGTTGAAAACATGTCATATGGCTGGTTTTAAATGTTTGATAAAGCACTAGCTGACTCATATTCTGTACCATCATACCCAGTGCACACCACATGCTCACCAGTCTCCATATAAGGAAACTGGAAGGCTATATAGCTTCTCATGACAGGATTGTATCATAAAGTGGCAAGATGTTTTCAAACAGAACTACATGTAACGTTGTTTAATGAAATGATTGGAAATTTGTAATGTCTAAACTTGCCTGGACTTCTTTTTCAAAAGGTATTTAATAAGGAAAAAAGTAGATCTATAGTAAAGATTGCGGTAACACTATGTATTTATCTCTTCTTTGAGTATGTGTGGTTCTGAGAAGAACCGGGGAATAACTCGACGTTTCGAACAGTGTACTCTGTCCGTCTTCAGGAGACGGACAGAGTACACTGTTCGAAACGTCAAGTTATTCCCCGGTTCTTCTCAGAACCACACATACTCAAAGAAGAGATAAATACATGGTGTTACCGCAATCTTTACTATAGATCTAGTTTCTTTCACCATGAAAACCTTTAAGTCTTATAAGGAAAAAAGTGTTTGACAGGTCATACACTAAATTTATTAGGCCCGGTGCAGGCTAAGGCATTACTGTAGCCCTAATCATTCTCCTGAGCCAGTTTTAAACGTTGACTGGCCAAGCATAAATTTATGGAAAATGAGGCCACACAAAACGACTTGCGTCTTGCATATTATGCTCAGTAAGTGTACAGTATACCCTGAGCGCATATGATATAAGGATATGACGCACGTCCTTCTACGTGGCCTCTTTTTCTATTTACCTAGATTTACTGCCTTAATTAATTACCAAGTGAAGTCCCCAAATTTTATGTACACAAATCTTCAAAAATGCCCAACTCACTTGAAATGAAACATAATAAAATATTCACAGTGATTATTTAATTGTTCTTTGGTTACATTTTTCGTTTCACATAAGAAATTTGTATATGCTCTAATTATACACTGTGCCAATGCAATATGTATTTCATCTTTTAATTTTTTTTAATGTTTGTTTTAATTGTAATGTTTTTGTTCTGATATCAGTAGTAGATATATTTATAATGAAAAGGGAAATAAGGCCAAACTAAAAAGTTGTTTCTCGTCCAGATTTTTGAAAAAAGAGGAGGAAGAGGGGCTTTTTCATTTTTATTTTTTCAAGATGGCTGCCGTTTTGAAATTTCCTGCAACCAAGCTATAAATAAAAATGTCTCTGTGATGAAACCAATCAAAACAAGATTCTGGCTTATAATGAGCATGACTGCATGCATAAAAGTGACTGAAAACATTGGCAGCGCTAGACTTTTTCCCGCCCCCTCCCCTGCAATTTTCTACGTCTGAATGCATCGATGAAAATGGGATCGGGAACCAGACTATGACTGCATGAGCGAATTCTTTGAACACGCACTCAAGCTGTTAGATCACTTCCCATGTTAGTACGCCCTCTCCTGCCCACAAAACCTGCAGGGCATATACAATAGGTTGGCGATGCAGCATGCACATGGTCAGGTGTCGTAGACAACTGGTGAGCTTAAATCAATGACAGACCAGAAAGGGAGGAAGCCTTCGGATAGATCTGGAGGTGGTCCACCCTGGCGAGGGTCCTGGAGGACTTGGTGCAGAGATTAATACTATGGGAGAATTCTCTATGCAAGACATTGCTCAGGTAGCATGAGGTGAATGTTGAATGTTGCCATGCAGATATCCTCCGATAGTATGCTACTGAAGAATGTCTGTGAGGTAGATACTACCTTAAAGTCGTAAACTTTCAGTTTTGAGTCCTGGTAAAACACCATTTGAGAATTCAAACAGGACGGCATAGCTTGTCATTAGATCAGAGTGCTTTATGATGTTGGGAATGAAGATATCTTGTGAAATGAATCCGATCAGATCTTCATGTGTGAGCCCAGGGCTGGAATGAAGCAGATGCAATCAGGTTCCCATCTGATAGGATCATCTGTGATGGATAATATCCGCATTCCAATAGCTTGGAGTTAAGTGGTTGCTACAAGTAGAAAAGTCAGCTCCATTGAGGTATGTGACAAGACCTTGTTGCGAGGTATGGAGAGATAACATTCAAGGAGCTCAAGGACACCAGACAGGGAATAAGCTGTTGAAAGGAATGCTCAATCAACACATGAAAGAGGTATGAAGAAGGAGGGCAGTGTTGTCCAAGGGAGTGAAGCCATCAGTAGCAATGACTGTCAATTGTCAAAATGCCAGAACGGTAATTGCATTTGATTGCTAACTACAATCCTGAGTTAAGCAGGTATAATAAAAAGACTGCTACTGCAGTTATAGTTGCCTCAGTTGGAAACTCATGTTGTTTGACATACCGTGACTTAGAAAGCTGTTTTCTGCTGGTGTAGACTTATACCAGCAGCCTAATTAACTGGGGCACCAGGGCTGGTGAGCCAAAAACAGGGTGAAGAGAAGATGGCAACGATTCTGACAGAACTGCTGGAATTAAGGCTAACGGAGGAAGGGCACATAGGCAAGTAATTTTTTTCCAGCTACAATAAAGAAAGTTTGTCACCCAGGCTTGTAACTAAGGGAACCTGGTGCAGAACATCAGCAGCTGAATGTTCTCTGTTGAGGCAAAGAGGTCAATATGCGGACTGTTGAGTACCTTAAAGATTGACTCGGCCATGTTGTGATGCAGAATTTGCTCGGTCAGGTGAATCCTTCCCTGAGAGCAGACGTCTGCAATGGAGTTGTTGGCTCCCAGGATATGGGTTGCCTTTAGGTCAATCCTGGAGTTCAACATCCATGGGAACCTTTGTCTTGTCAGGAGGCCGATGCCTAGTGAGTGCATGCCTCCTTGGTGATTCATGTATGCGGGCACTGCTGAGATGTCTGATAGAATCAGGACAAGTTTGCCTTGATGGCTGTACAGAAGTGACATACTGCATTGAAGGCTGCCTGGAGTTTCAGAGTATTTAGTTTTATTTATTTGTTTATTTTTGATATTTTACCAGGATAGCTCAATTCACGATATTAATGTGGTCTTCCTCAGGGTCCTGAGCTATAAAAGAATGTAAAACACTTATTAAACTGAAAACAAATGAAAATTTAAAGTAGGCCATTAAAATAAATTTAAAAGGTTAAAGAAATATTACAAAGGTGAATACCGAACAGATGCAAGATAGATAAATACTGTATGTCAATACGAGTGGATTTAGAAATAGTTCACTATCTCACCAATGATATTTTCCAAATAAACTGGACAAAACTAAATTCAACAAGTTCACACAAAAGGGTTCTCTAAAGTGGAATATGAAAATTTATTTTTGCCCAATACAATTCTTCCCGCACGTATTTGCAGTTTCGCTAGTTTTTCAGCATGTATTAAATCGTTCTGACCAGATTTGCGCACAGCAGTCAAAAGTGAGTTCCTCGGCTCAATGAACGCAAGCACTTGAGAAGCGAACAGTTCCCTGCTTCAGTCACACCAGGCATGGCCAGAGGAGTGGACCTGTAGCACCACCGCAACAATATCATCAGCTCACGGTAAACCATACTTGAGTCGGGCCTCATAACAGTTACGGCAACAAGACTATGGACATGCCAACCTTTGGGATAACAGTGCAGGGCATGGCAGGGCCACACAGGAGAGTCTGTGGAAGAGTTTCACAGATGGAGTTGGATAAGTGGAAGCCATGGAAGAGTGGTTGTTCTGTGGTTCACAGTTGGAAAGGGGCTGTACATGATGAGCTGTAGTAACAGTATATTCAGAGGCATTCTTCCGGAGGATCCCTATGAAAAACCTTGAGTACTGAATGACATGGGGCATGCAAAATCCACGGCAATGTGGAAATCTGTTGGGCTCAGCTGCCTGGGATGTGGACTTGAGAGATGCAATAGTGAATCTGCATTCCAATGGCGCAGTCGCCTGGGTTCACACCTGGGTGCCCCTGTTGATGTGGTCTTGGATGCCGGTGGGATTAGGCATGTAGCGGTGAAGTCAACAGATGAGTTACGAGCCTGCCTCCCTACAGACTCAGTGAGCCTACCAGAAGCAGTGTATGTCATGGTAGGCTATGATGGAGATGCGGAGTTGGGTCCGCATTCTGCTGGCGCATTTACCAAGGCAGCACAATGGTAAGTCGATCAGCGCAGGAAGTGTTATTGCCCAATTCATGCCTAAGTGCCCACAATGAAGAGACCTTCAGTGGGCTTGGGATGCACCAGCCGATTGGCTTTAAGCAGGTGATCCATGAGCTCACCTCCCAACAGGCCTCAGTGAGCCATAACCAGTGGTGGTGAATCATCACAGTAGGCTTCCTTCCTTCTCTTTCCTGTTAACGGACCTCCACTCTCTCTGGCCCAAACGGTAGGTTCCGATGCTTACACACACAGAGCAGGGAGGACCAAGGTGACGTCAGCTCAATCAGCAGCCCTGCTTGTCACTTGTCACTCAGAGCAAACCCCCAACTATTAACAGGGTGTGGTTGATAGTTGGTGGTGGGAAACTTAACAGTAGGAATGGGTTGAATCAACAAAGCCTGACTCTGACTGTTTGACAAATTGCATCTCTGGAGACAGAGTCCAAATCTTTCAAGCCATCTGTATACATGGCAATAAACTCTTGATTATCATAAAACCAGAAAATAGCTTGTCTAATTTTTTTTTTTTACTTTGGAATCTAAAGTTGCAGAATAATACAAGGAAAAAGGGTCATGAAAAAATGGATCGATCTTGGCAGTGGTCTGGAAGTATTTGTAAAAATTTCCATAGGGAGGTCAAATGCACCCCACCTCAGCCTATAAAAGATTAAGCCACATACATATTTCACGTACATCACACACAAGATAACAATTTCATTTCTTTAATTAGGGGTGTGATTTGGGGAAAATGAAAAATCCATGAAACATTCGTTGGAGGGTTTTGCCAGTCGAGTTGGCCACAGCTTCCCTACAATTTGAGGCACATTTATTTGATTATAGGAGGAGACTTACTGCATGTAAGCCACCACAAGAGCTGTTCTTACTTTGAGGGATAAATTATAACATTTACTGCAACAAAGCCCTTGTCCTCTTTCATTTCAATTGCATATGTGTAAGCTATAACTGGTGACAATCAAAGACCTAGAAGTGTAACACACATGCGCAGTTATCAGTGATCCACAAAATTCTATCACAATTTATTAAAACTGAAAACTGTCTCTTACAGATGCACTTGCAGTACCCAAGTTTGTCTATTTTCACAAGAAAGTCACGATAATATATCGATTTCCCCTTGATTAATTTTCTGTCCACCTCGATTTCCAGCCAGGAAAATGTCCAAGAATTCTTGAATCTTTTGTCTACATTCAGATCCCCTTCCCTACCTACTACCTTGTTTGACATTTTTGATGGACGTCGACGACATCAGACCACCACAAGAACGAAACGAAACGCAATGGCAGACGGATGCAAGTTGTCGACAGTGCAAGCAATGACAACATTTGTACCGTGCATACACACACAGTGAATGTACAGTACGTACAGTACATGTACATACACACAACGATCATACCACTGGCCTGGGTCCCTATGTTTTAACAATGATACCCCCTCCATTCAATGGACTATTACCTGTGTATCTGGTGCATTTCCAGGGGGAGTAACAATGCAAAAGCACATGCCAAAAACCTAAACTTGTGCAAGTCCTTCACTTAGTTTCACACCAAATATTTTAGTCTTTGCGTTACATATTGAAAGCACTGACAATATGAAAATCTGGAAAGTCTCTCAGAAATTCCGGATAGTCTCACAGAAATTCCAGAAACCACACCCCTGTTTTAACACTTTTAAGCTGTCAACTATTTAAAGAAAATCTGTATTTGTGACCCGGTACATTGTAATCAAGAATAAGTCACTGAGGCTGTTTTACATAATGGCCGAGTAAAGTGGGGATGCAAGTAAATGTTAACACAACCAATGTGGTGGTTTCTATATATTTTGGAAGTGCACGTATGAAAGGTTACCACCAGCACATGTAATGTAATGTGTACCAGTTGAAAGCTTATGAAATTCTCTTTGTGACCACATATTCCTGATTTTGATGTACTGGGTCACATCTGTTTCTGCTTTGATTTTGTACTTGACTTTTCCAGGTTCAAATCCTTAAGAGAAAGGTATTACTGTTCATGTAAAGATCTAATCTTAATAGCATTGGTACTAGGTAGAACGTTTGAGATTAAGAAATGTAAGAAACCTACATACCTCCCATCCAGTGAGTGCTCTGAAGTAGAAGTTAAGTGCCAACCCCCAAACAACAAGTGCCATTACAACAATGACAACAACTGCAGGGATCAACCTTTCTCCATATCGAACCTATTTTTGTTTTAAATTGAAGAACAGGGAAGTTGCATTAATTATAAAAATGAAAAGAACACCTACACGTATCAGCCTCTCTTTTTGTCAACCCTAACTACATAGGATGTAGGAAAAATGGTTGGGGTTAATAGTATGCCTTAAAACAACACTGTAAACATCATCAATCTCAATCCTCAGTTTGCTTAGATTGGGAACAGGTGAAAACAATATGAAAAACAAAAGAAAAGAAAATTCAATGGTCTGCAACTTTAGCCACATGACTGCCTTGTGTAAGTCTTGCATTGAAATCTTTGTTACACTTTGGTCATACTTTAGTAGTCAGCCAAGTCCCATCATGCTTGAAATACACATAGTTTATACTGGTGCATAATAGTTCTCTCACATAAGATTTGTGTTTTTCGTAACTTATTAGCAACTTAGCAACTTAAAGCAACCAGGAAATAGAAATATTTGTATAAATTTTACTAAAACCCTTGAAATTGCACTTTTATTTTGCAATTTTAACCTGTATTTTGATGATTTTTTGGTCTTTATGCTATTGCATATTTGCATATCCATGAACAAAACAGTCATCCAAGGCACTAGATCTCAATGTTGCACTGATTTGTGCACAGAACATTTCTAGATTTGTTTGACCACTGCTTTGGCAGATTTTAGTTTCTTTGGCAATTTACTGCTGTGTAAGTATACGGCAATAATCCAGCAAAAATCCTTTTCACAGAAATATTCCCAGATAGCAAATTTGGGATTCACAATTTGAATATGAAAACATGCAACCTGAACCATGTCTTCCTGGATTTACATCAAAGCAAAAGCACCCTCACTTGTCCAGAAATGCTTGGTCAATTTTTTATTATTTAAAAAAAGTGCACCCTTCAGTTCAAGTAACTCAAAAAAAGATGTCGAACAGTCTTCATACATGGAAGAACAGTACAGAGATACACAAAAAGTGATTCCTAGAACAATTCATTTCTGGTTCCTTTATGAAAGAAGAAAAGTATGCAAGATGGATAGCTTAAAACCACCACTAATCACACTATTCAACATTTCGTCTCGCAAAACCCTACAGATAATCTCTGTACAATACAAAAGAGTACCTTCATAATGATGTAAAATGCCACATACAGCAACAGATTCACAAGGAAAATTGCCAACAGGTAGGAATTAAAGTCTTTGGGAACCTTGGCAAGGCTGGAGATCATTCTAGTAACAATTTCAAATGAAGACACAAAAACAGTTCATTAGTGAGAGGAACAAATTGATGAATTTCTGACTTTGCGGATACAACACAAAGACATTTTTAAAACTTATATATCATCTAAAAAAGCAACAGCTAAATTAAAATCTGAAAATGAAGCCAAAACATTAACCCTATCAGTCCTCAACCCTTCACCTGTTGGAGGACTGAGGACTATTAGAGTTATTGTGAACAACATAAATCAAACCTCAATCAGAATTCAAACTGAATCCAAAATCAAAAACAGAAAGAGAGCCTTCAGCCCCAATACTCAGGGTATAATTAAAGTGATGAAAGAAATGATATAGGATTTTGGAAGATTTATGACTATCAGGGTTAGAACAAGTAGATTCACTTTTGCTTCTACAAAGGTGCTCTGTATGGTTGAAGAAACGAAAAAGCCCCAACCTGATCTAAACCAACCTAACCAAACTGACCAAACAAGAAATGTGTTTGGGTACAAACAGAACAGTGCTTCGTTTCTGCAACAAGTGGAGATACTTACTGCACAATGTTTCATATTCCTGTGATTAAACAGATTTAAAAGTTTGAAGAGTGCACCTTTAATGTCACGTTAATTGTCACCAGATGACATCATTGTTACATGATGAAAATTTTCATCTCCAACACTTCCTTGTCTAATTATTACTAGTACCAGCAAGGTTTCAACCAAGTCAGACAGTGCATGTAAAAGTGTACCTAAATGTAATGTGACTTGTCACCTGATGACATCATTATCACACATGTCAATACACTTCCCTGTAAAGTACCCGCAAGATGTCAACCCCATCAAACATGTACAGTGTGTAGTTCAGAAGCTATAATTTTAATAATTATAATAGTAATAAGATTTATAACGTGCTGGTATCTGCCTAAAATGACACTCATGTGACAATACAAATATTAATCAAGTAAAATTAACAAGAAATAGTGTAACAATCACTGAACACATGGGTTTTAAATGTTTCAATTTTAACCTTTAAGGTCATGTCAGAGACACCTGATATAATTTTTTCCTGGGACCCTTTCTAGCTACTTAACTATGTGTTTAACAAATACAGGTAACATTGGTAATATCAATAGCAATGCTAAAGTCTATTGATGTGGAAAATGTGCCCAAAACCTATAGAGAAAACCTGTATCTTTAATCTCATGTCACATGATTTCCATTTGACTTTTAGTACAAAAAATCAGACTGTTAGGAATATTTGTAATCCAGTGTTAAGAACCACTGATTTCCAACTCAGTACAAGTACATGTACATGTAAGGTTTTAACCCAATCACTACTTCTATGTACTTGTGCTCTGATGTAGGGTACAGATTTAATGTCACATGAGTGACCTATCATCGGATGATGTCACATTCGTGCATGTACTTCAAAAAACACGTGGATATGAAAATTACACCTTTAATTTTCTGCAACTTGACACCAAATGATGTCATCGTGATGTCACTTCAACTTTCATCTCTAACGCATATATGTCTAAGTGTGTACAATATAAGAAGCCAACTGAAAATGACAAAAGGGCAAAATTCTTGGGCTGTGGAAGAACGTGTACAAAAACCTATGGAGAAAAACTGAACCTTTAATCTAATGCCATGTGTCTCTTGATAACGTCATCTGACAAATTTCTTCTATTACTACCATTGGCAGGTTATCTAAGTGTTTGGCAAGTCTGGAAACAATCTGATTTAATAAATTGCAACAGTTGACGGCCGGAACAAAAAAAGGGGAAAGAAACGAGATGTTCTGTTTGTTTGAAAACAAACATAGGGCCTTTTTTACATTCCTAATATAAAGTTAACATGCACAGGTAATTAACATGCATAACTTGGAAACGTGGAGTAAAAAGGGCGTAAAGAGTACAGGTGATTAGCAGACAAAAAATCTACAAAATTTCCAAGGATAATGCCATCAAAGATGTCACAAAATTTTTTGAACTACTTCCACATCTGAATGGCATAGTCTTTTTTAAACACCTTGCTTAGTTTGAAAGATATGTTGCAAAAATTTTAAAATAAAAAAAACACAATTTGTAAAAAATTCAATTGATGACATTATTATGACATCACCTAGCTCAGTTTTTATCTGTAACACATGATGGAATACTGACATATAAGGTTTCACTCCAATTGGGCCAACCATTCATGAGAGCATTAAAACATGAAAAGAAAAACTATGTGAAGAAAGGTCTCTACATTCTCTACATGACAATTATACAATCTGATACTGAATGGATACAAACGCACATTTGCTTTCAAATGCTTCTTAACCCTTGAACCACTGTGACTTATTATATGCAATGCATAGTGTCTGTATAGAGCATACGGGTCTATATTTAACATATTTAAGCCTTGCCGACTGCATGTGTTGTGTAGCAGCTGCCAGTGATATGGTACTGTGCTGCTGGACCACTGTCAGGTTTTGCTAATACGTGAACATACACACGTGTGTAGTCGGGGAACATTATGGTATCGGGACTCATTGGTCGAATTGACCCATTTAACAGCAAAGAAGAGGACTGGCCCACATATGTGGAGCATCTCAAGCAGTATTTGAAGCCAATGGAGTTGTTAATGAGCAAAAAGTTTCAGCACTTGTCAGCCTCATTGGATGTAAAACAAAACTGGGCCCTTGTCGTACGAGGTTCAAGTCGGCCCAGACTCCATCTGGCACAGACACATTGATCAGCTTCTTGATGCCGATACTGGGAAACCACACATCTTCAACCAGCAGCCTGAGATGATCCAGCAAGACCCAGTGCCCCAGATTGTTCCAGACACCACTGACCAGAAGACACCGGATTCTCTAACCCCTACTCAATCCATGCAGACTCCAGCAGTCATCCATTCTGAAGCAGATCCACTGACTACTTCCATGAACCCAACGTCAGAGCCACCTAGCCTACCCACAGAGGAAACACAAACCACCAGACAGGCTGGATCTCTAAACCCTTACACTCATAACACCCCACAGGCTTGGGTGGCCACCCTACTTTAAGTTAGGTTAAGTTAGTTTAAGTTGAAAAAAAAAAGAGAGAGAAAGGGAAATTAAGTTCAGTTTTAGTTAAACAACCAACCCAAAAAAAAAAGTTTTAAGAAACTCATGTTGAGATTCCATAATACTCAGTGTTTGACAGTGAAGCAAAAACAAAAGAAACTGCACTTTGTATAACATTCCCTATCCTCATAAACACACAAATGAAACCAGCTAAGTTCAGTATACAATTCAAACAGCTGAACTGGACATTTGAAACTTGAAATGTGGACTCTACAGTTTTAGTGGGGAGGAAATGTTGGATACTTGCTGCCTCTCACAATCCACCAGTTCAGCTCATTATTTTGTATCTAAAGTGCACCCTCAAGTGTTCAAGCTGTAAGCTTAAAAATTTCCAAGATGGCGAATAAATCAGGTGAGATCGTTCCATTCCTTTGTCACTGAACGCACTCAGTATCTCACAGTAACAGTTTTTAATGAATGCTGTGATTGACAGTGATGACAGCTAACTCCATGAACTACATTTCCATCTTTCTTCATTTTAGCACTTTACAAGATGTAGAAGTGGAAGATTTAGAAATATGTTCCAGCACAGAGCAAAGAATATGAATAGAACTTAAACGAAACACATGTACTTGGCATCATTACTGGAAACAAACTGGAAAGTTACTTGTGCAATACATGTGATAATGGGGCATGCGACACGCAGATTGTGGGATGATGTTAAGGACTTCTACTGTTCTCGGTGCAAGTGCTTGTGCTAGTGACTTGATAATGCATTTGTTGGTATGAGGTATTTCTGTAACAGAAACGAAGAATGGTTGAAAGTACTCATCCGGGGAGCATGGAACTATCACAACTGTCTTTACTAAAGAGCACAATGAGGTACATAGGGATAAATCTAATTTGATAAACAAAAACAGCAAATGGAAACTTCAACTGAACTGGTGACATATGCACTTTAGGTTTCATACATATAGAATTGAATCTAGTAATCCCTTCCATATGATACATTTACATCTGGGGATTGCATTTATTAGAGTGACAGCCACTAGATACTGATAGCTAAAATGAAGCAGGATTATTCCATGACACTTTCAATATACTTACATTGACCAATTGATGGCGTTTGCTACAGTGAGCACAATCATTCGATCCTGCAATGAAAAACAAACTGTTGCGTGTTAAGCAAATAAATGCTCTCCTTTGTCCATTATTCACAATGTCTGTTATTTTCCTGTTACTGCTTTTTAAAGGGGATATTTAAAGGATACATTTAAGAAAATGGATGCAACTAAGGCCCTTGCCTGTAGCTTGAGCATTATCAGCATTCATTCTCTTCAGGAGAACTACAGTTTAAGACCAGCCAAGCACATATTTATTCCCATTCATAAATGCTGTCTTAGACAGAGAGTCAGAAGAAAATTAATATAAGATAAATTTCCACGGATTTTGTTCAAGAATTTTACTTTTATTTCCCCAAACACCCCCCGTCCATTTACTGGTATATCCCTTGTGCAACTAGCCCAGAAGAATCTCCTCATATGGACTTGGCTGTACGTGGCAAGTTCCACGTGCCGGGTGCACACAGACACTTGACCAATCAGAATAGATTAATCGTATCCAGGTGCCAGCGTGTGCTTTACGTAGCAGACAGCATCCCATCACATTCACATTATTAAATGTTAATACATGATCATGTGATGCACTTTTACCAATATAAATAGAAAAGCTGACCCATGTATTTAAGAATTTTACTTTAATAACAGGATAAATATGTGCTTAACATGCATTTAAGACCGGCTCAGGAGAATGGACGCGACTAATGCCCGTTAGTTTAACCCCTTCATGGCGGGATTATTTTGACTGTGACTGCTGGGCTGTGGTACGCCCAGTATGCAAAGCTCTGTCCAGCAGAAGGCCCCATTGAACCAGCAGCTGCATGGTGAATAGACTGTATGTGTGGTATGCACAAATCCTCACACAATCTGCTGCATTTGCAGTCCTCTGTCACGAAGGGGTTAAGACTGGCCAAGAACATATTTATTCCTATTCATAAAAAGCTTTTTAGTTTGGGTCAAAATAAGTCAATACGTGATAGATTTCCAACTATTTTGTTCTAAACATTTATTTTCATTTTCCAGAACACCCTTGTACATTTTATGGTATATTCCTTGTGCAAATTGTCCAGAAGAATATCCATATATGGACATGGCATGTGCTCCACTGCACGCAGACTCTTAACCAATAGGGATGGAGTAAACTGTCTCACATCCAGGTGCCAGAGCATTTTACGCTGCAGGCATTATCACATCTCAGCGGGCATTATCAAATGTCAATACATGGTCAAATTGCAAGTTGTTAAATAGGGAGACTGTCTGACGTATTTATGAAAGTATATCTAAACATTGAAGCAAAATATTTTTAAATACTAAAGTGGAGAAGAGTCACAGCAAGAAAGCAGACCAACCCAGAAAAGACTGGCTGAGAGCCTTAAACTGAAATGCCTGCCCCTTATTCAGTCTATCCTTTTTTCAAGATTGTCCATACAAGGTACAACTAAATTGCAACAAACCAGAAATTCAATGTATAGCTGCATGCATAAAGAGAATTTGCAATAAATTTATTGCCTTCAATAAGGAGAAAAAAGAGCCAAAAGTGATTGCATCATTCTTAGTGACATTTATGGCTAGCCAATTCACATGAAGGTGGAATTGCATGATTCTTCTCCCAACATCATTCCTAATGAATTATAAAGAAAAGAAAAAAAAAAGAAGAAAATTTTTTAGAAACAAATGGTATTTCCAATGCATTCTACAATTATTGTTTTTGAAATGCTTGTTACAGACAACACAAGGCTAACATTGTACATTAAAAATATAAATAAAATAGATTAACAAAGATAATAAATAACGAATAACAAATTTCCACTCAAGTGGAGTGGTAAAATTGTTTGTGAGTTTACCAATGTTGTGTGTGGTATACTGACAATACACCCTTTAAACTACTGTTTAGAATAAAATTCCTGGCACCAATCTCTTCCTGAAATGTCTGATTAGAATTTTCAAGGACAGTTTAGATTGAGGCTGTCTATACATTTGTGACCCAGTAGATCGTAATTAGCAACATGAGAACATTTTATGTAATGGCTGAGTATAAGTGGGGATGTGGGTTGATGTTGAAAACATCAATGTGGCAGTTTCTGTATATTTGGAAGTGTATATATGAAACTGAGAGGTTACCATCTACAACACTTGTAATGTGTACCATTGAAAGGTTATGAAATTTAGATTCTTTTGGTTGAATGAACGATGAATGAATGAAAACATCCTTGGAATTTGGGTGAGCTCCCCATGCTGCACTCATGTGTCCTATTCCCATTTAACAAAGTCAAAGTCATTGATGTGTATCTCCATTTAAAGAGCTTTCCGAGTAACAGAAACAGTTCAGGGTCTTCACCTGCACCGAGTTCTTCTTCTAACTTATTCCAATAGATCTTAAATTACTTCATCTCCCAACCTTCTTTGCTGAGATTATATCTTTATAAAGAGCTATGGTGTTAGTGAAGATCAGCAGAATCTGTTTGCATGGTAGTGGGTTTTTAACCACTTGTTGCCCGGTGGATTTTTCTTGAGCAAGGCAAGATGCCGGGTCCTTTTTAAGATTTTCTGTTTTCAAAATTCTTCGAAATTTCATCATTTCATTTAATGGCCATTTATACCAAAATGAAGGACTCTCTGGGCACTACTCTAAAGCTGACAGGTGAAATTCATTGACTCCTGAATATTTCAGCCAGGCCTGCAGTCTTGGAAAAAGAGCCCAGATTGTGCGGTGTTACGTAAGATTCTTTTGTTCCCAAAACTGGCTCTGTGCATTGCTGACCTCTTTTCAATAGGGGCCAGATTAGTGTGCAGCGGTGCTGTGTGGCTCATCGCTGTGGTGGTGGAGAGCTTTTGTCCCCAGTGGTAATCCGCTTGCTCTAAATGCCTCAAACCGCGGTATACTGTTTCGAAACAAGGCTGGATTATCTCCTCTATTGAGAGCAAAAAAATGTCGGCAATGCCCAGCAGCTCAGTCTTTTGTGCGGAGTACAGTCTTTTGTTATAAGGCCCAACTCTTTTGCCCCAGTTCTGGGCTCCTCGGCTCTGCATATAAAGCCTATGTACTTGAAACGGGTCGCCTGGCAAGGAGTGGTTGAGCATTATTAGAAATTTATAAGATCTAAGGTATGGGAAATGGAATTGAAATTGGTTGAAACAGAATAAACCTTTTTTTGGGGGTGACATTCAGCCATACAAGTTGGAATTGTAAGTTGTCACTTGGGCAGCTTGGAGAGTGAATGTAATCACAATCACATCTCATAAAATGCTCAATGTGTTTTTGCAATAGCATAATTATCTTAAAAGCTTCTTTCTTTCAGAAGACAAACACTTATGTGTATCCACAGTACCTTAAGAAAAGGATACACATATTTCAGCTTCAACTGCTGTATTTTTTAGCAATGATTTCTGTCACGTATTGTATATGTGTCACAATGTGTTCTTAAATATAGTAAATTTATTATTCTTTGACTCACATATACCTTGCACTGTGTTTAAATCCCCCTCTTTAGCAATGAAGTTGACCCAGGGAGTATCTAAGTTTATCTTTCACATGGAAATCAGCATTTGGCAAATTAGGTTTTGCTTCAGTGATTTTGTTTAACACTGAGATGCCATGTGCATCCCCCAAGTCACTGCCTTACTAGCTTGCACTGTGAGCAGTCACCTCCTGTGTGGAGTGTACTTTACATTGGTACTGTGTGTACCAGGGAGTGGCCCATGATTTAAGCCAGTATACCATAACTGTAAGTGTTTCCTTTTCTCTTTTAGTGGAAGAACATATTCCAAGATGAAGAGCTAAGTTTTCAGTCACAAACGTGCATTTTAAGGCTCAGATTTAATGTTATCTTTCTGAATTTTGTCACACCACTGCCAAATAATATGGCTGGTCGATGTCTGGCATATTGTGATCAATGACTGTTGCATGCAAGACCTACCCTGTGACTTCACTGTACATGTACACTGTACATATATTTAAATGTAATTTGATTTCATACACGAGGAGAGACACAGCAAGTTTTTGATGATCACTCCAATGGCAAATCAAGGGGGGATGCCGTATTTATTGTGTAGATTTTTAAAAAAAATTATCACCACAGAAAATTATTTTAAAAAGTCTGAAACATTACAGAGTATATCCAAACACTATTACTTTCTTTCTTTTATTTTTTTCCAGGGGGGGGAATATGCTTGGGCAAATGGTTTTCATGCATACCAGTAGTTTAAAACTTGCTTTCCTTTTTCATGCTTACTAAGGTATGAAATGGAATTTGAATTTCTGAAGTGGAATTTGGGATTTGGTGAAACAGAAAATACCCGTTTTTGAAATGGAAAATCATTGGCTCTATTACAGTTACAATTATTTGGCGCTACATGTTCTTGGTCATAGGATCACTCTGTACATATTTGTTTACATGAAGTTTGCATAACTTGCTCATTTAGTGATGCAAAATATTTCAATACTTGAGAATCTATATAGATTTTGGATTATTTAAACTCAATGCTATTAGTATTTGACCAATGTTTCTTTTCTGAAATGAAAGCTGTAACTTAATGTTTAAGGTTTTCATCAATTCCATATTGAACTGTTATTGTACCAGTACCTATTTGCAAGCAGAAGGTTGAAGCACCCAGCAGCCTAGTGAAACCCCCTCTCCCATTCTGTATAATAAAACCAAGAATGAAGTGTCCATCAATAGAAGATGAGTGAAGCAAAGGAGCATGATAGTTTTCTTTCTGACCATGTACAATTTGTGACTTATTCCTGATTTCGATGTACCGGGTCACAATTTCAGTTTGTAAGCTGACTACTGTGCGTTGAAAGTGTTAGAATGCACTCTTTTCTGACTGTTTTTAACTAGATGAAATAGTTTCTGCTTGCAGTGAAATGGCCTCTACACACTTGCAGATGAAGTCATTTTACACGTGACTTTAACATTCCTTGATAACAGGCAAATAGAATGAAACATACACTAACTTCAAGAGCATACATCTCAAAAGAGTGGGGCAACGAATAGCAACACATATTTTGGTGAGAACTCTATGTATATCAAACTAGAAAACTGGGTCATTCCATGAAGTCGGGCAACACCTGGTTATTTGACTATGAAGTAAATCCATAGCTACTCAAATATTTAGCCACTTAAATTTATATCATGAGAAGAACACAGAGAGGTATACTGTTGAACCATTTTGTTCATATGTGAGGAAACATGTTTTGCAGCATAAAGCACAAAAAAGTGGTTTCTGTTTATGTAAAACCATTTTCTTTTGGTAAAATAAATGGGACTTTAAGAAACAAAGAGAGTGGGTTGAAAGTAAATATAGATATTGTCATATTTTGTACATGTTGGCATCTACATCAACCCTTGTTAGTTCACTATATAGTTTATGTGAACTATCCCTCCTTCATAAGTGAGCCCCTGTTTTGTTCCAGGGTACAGACGTAATGTGATTTCCATACACAAATAGTCATGTTACATCCGAAACAGGAGTTTGTATTTTGGACCTGGAAAAAAATTGCTAATTACATCACCATGGTTTGAAAACTATGACCCAGATGTCCTTTAATCAACTCGGCATTCACTGCTGTATTTCAGTTCTAAAGAACAAATCTGTTCTTGCCAGAATGCCGAGCGTAGTGTCCACAGCTATTCTGTTACATCTGCAACCCTTGGTGTTCCGTAACGCGGAAGTGTATGCCCCTCGTTAGAAATGGATTCTTCCATGCTTCAACAGCTAGCTCTTGCTTAGAATTTGCCAAACAAACCATCACTTGCCAGATGTCTTCTGGCATGTACATGTATTTTCTCACTTGTCAAACACAGAGTTTCCACACGTTATGGCTGCAATGGAGTTATGCCACCCTGAGTTTGTTGGAAGTAAATTCAGCCATTAGAGACCGCTATCACTGATTTCAAGGCAGTATCGGTAAATTTTGATAATTTACAATTCACAATTGATCAGAACAACTCTGACAATTTCCAAGTTACAGTACATCCAGACCTTGTTTTTGCAATCACCATTAATTACCATTATGTAAGAATACAGGTGGTTCCGCAATCCCCTTGGAGGAGCCATAGCTGAAATTCGTACATAAACAGGTTTTGAGCACATGTTCAAACCAAAAATATAAACCAGTTACAGTTAAGCAATCATTCCAGTTTGCATCCTTCTGTGGCGGTATTATTATCTCAACATAAAAAAAGGGAAAATATGGTACATACCCAAGTATTTTGGACCCCCCCACAGGTGAAAAATGATATAGTCTTGTTGCTAATACATCTAGTTCCACATATCCCTCAAGGATTGCTTGTAGAGCACTATCCACACTGTGAAGAACCATGATAGTGAACACAACATGGTGTGTGCAAGCCAGCAGGCCATAGTGGGGTTCATTACCATTAGCACCCTGTTCCTATAACTTGCACTCCGCGCACGGACAGGATTTTGACAACATTCCGGCTGGGAAATCATAAATAAAGTGTCAAATTTTTGGCACTGTTTCCTGTGAGATCTGACATGATAATTTCAGTGTATTTTAAATACAATCGAGGATAAATGCAATTTTGTAGTTGAGACCATCACAAGACCACCCACAAGACCAGTCAGAAGTAACAGGGTGAACAATGACAAAGGAATACTTTTGTTGCAGTTCATTTGAATAGCTTGTGACTTGAATTAAGACTAGAGGTCTTGTATCGGTCTTGTGCTGGTCTTGTGTGGTCGTGTGAAGGTCTTAAGTGTTCTCGACTACAACACTGGATAAACGTGGTAAAGATCAAAATAAATATTGCATCCATGCGGCTATATATTGGGCCACAAAGATTGCACTTCATTTGAACCCAACCATACTGACCGAATAAGGGAAAATGCTCAGCCTGACCACACAGTACTTGGTCTGGAAAATTTTGCCAAAATGAGTACATATACCTACATGTACATGTACCCTGATTCGTTCTTGTGTTATATTCCCTTATTTCGTTTTACTTTTGTTGGGATACTTGCCAATATTTAGAACATAACAAAAGACTTTTCATAACATTTCGTTACTTCGAGAAATCTTTTCTCCACATTGAAACTCTGTGGTTTCTGTGTTACATCCACAACCAGATGCACGATGCGTAATACTTGAATATTTCCTTGTCCCCTTTCGTTATTGCAAAAGTATAACTAGTTAGGAGAAATACAGTTAATAATGTGTGAAAACTGGGGGGGGGTATGACACATAAGTGAATTTAAACATTTCAGCTCCTCTGTCACACTTTGTTATCCAACTGCACGGAATGATCCATGTAAAGTAAAGGCTCTACATACATGTTGAGTGAGATAGAATGAGAGCTTACTTACAATATAAACTGGTTTGGCACACTTGCAGAGTTCAGTGCGAATAATAATGAGGGCCCTTTTGAACATCCCAAGGTCTGAAAACAAAAACAAAAACGTAAAGTAAGCCTACAAATTTTTCCCCAACAAAAGTCTGCAGAGCATCCATGGCCCAAAACACCGAGATTTGTGTCTAGGTGGCTGATGACAAGAGGTTGATGCAAGGGCTTTCTATCACCAAAAAGTGAGTTTTGGAGAGTCCATTCTGTTGGGCGGATAATGCCGCGGGACAGTGCATCCGTGACGGAATTATTGGATCAGCAATGAACAGTTTCCAGGTCGATCAGGTGATTGATCGACCAATGCAGAATCTCCCAAGTTGAGATGCATAATTGCGGTGAATGCGTGCCATCTTGATGATTGATAGAGGCCACCACAGTTGAATTGTTCAAGCAGATCAAGACACTCCTTCTTTGGATGTATACGAGAAAGTGGCACAAGGCATTGAAAATAGCTGGCAGTTCCAAGACATTGACGTGACTTCACTGGAATTGAGCATCCCGATTCAATGAAATCTGATGAGGAAGAAGGGAGGCCTCCTATCCAAGCTACATGTATGATGCATAGGTTGTCATCAGTATTTTGAGTTTCATCTGTGAGATGACCAGCGTTAAGGCAACTCGTTTGACTGTGGGGTGATGATGTCTTAGCAGAGAACGAGTATCACCCCAAGGTATGTTGGAAGCTGAAATGGCACAAGTGTTGATATTCTTTGGTCGACGAGGAATCCCAGTCTATGGTGAGGTCAGGGTTGGAGCCACAGCCTCGTCCTAGGTCTGGCCAATAATCAGGTAGTTGTCTGGGTACCAGAAAAAAAACATGAGGTCCAGCAGTCGTAGATGGATGACGATGGTCGTCGCAACCTGGGTGAAGGCTACGGGTGGAGCTGACAGACCAAAGGGTAGAGCTTGGAATATGTATGTCTTCTCTATGTATATGCAGTAAAGGAACCCATGGCTCCGCTCTGTGAGTGGTGACATAGGAGTGGTGAGATAGGTGAGAACTCGCGGTCCTCCTCTGTGAGTGGGAGTGAGGAGAGAGGCATCCAGGAGATCAAATGGATAAGGCCCTGGATGGGAAGTGTACTACCATACATACAGAAATTCCTAAGCGAATAATCTATGCAATGGTTTCAGAGTGATGATGGAAAATTATTGGCCTGGTTCCATTAGATGTGAGGAAGAATGTTGGGTGGGAACCGTCCTTCACTGGATTGGGTTGAACGTGAAGGACAGTGCGTTTTGTAGTAGGGAGTTGTCTGACCCCAGCACAAAAAGTTGTATGGGGCTAGAGTCAGCTGCAGTATCACGGGGGGGGGGGGGATTGAGAGATGTTTGTGTATGTGAGAGAGATAGTACTTGCCTCAATCTAGGAAAGGTACAAGTTGACACTCAGCACTGGCTCAGCTGCAATAGAGGGGGACAAAGGAGCATCAGGCAGGATGACTCTGATGCAGTAAGGGTATGGGTTGGCGGGTATTACGCACTTCCAACAATTTGTTCAAATGTGCCATTAAATTCTTCATCCAAGGCTGCAAAGGGCCAGGCTGTGCAGGGCTGTGACGAATATCCGAATAATCGAATATTTGATTGATTGTTGAATATTTGAATATTATTTCTCGAATTTGAATATTCAAATGTGAAATTCCTGAAAAGGAAGAGAAAATGTTCTTTTAGTTTATTGGAATAAATGAGAAAAATTGCACAATGGAGGCTTGTTTTGAGCAGATTCAAATAAAAAGCATTAGAAATCTTACAACAATAAAAAAAATTATTCATTGAACAACTTAAAACAGAAATCTTCAGCAGGGCAACAAGCATTCTTTGTCTCTCACATCTTGCCAAGTCTTGGCTGGTGATATTCCTAGATGTAAGAAGCTACTATACTGATCATAATGTACAATTGTGTGTGTTATTGTAACTGTTTTTATATATGGTCTCTTCATAAATAATCTGCCGGTTGGTGTGACATAATGTTTGGATATTCCATCAAATTGAAGGTTGAATATGTAAATAGTGAATTATTCAAATTGAAACAGCCCTGAGGCTGTGAAAAACAATTCCACCCACGTGAAGCTCTCGTCACAGGACACTGATATAGCAGAGGGAGCTTACTTTTGTGTTTTCAGTGTCCTGGCGAGTGAAAGTGTGCTCAGACAAAATTGCTGGTGAAGAGGTTTATTCATGGATACAGAAGGGCGTATTAAAAAGACGAGTGCTTTTGGGGGCAGATCAATTGAAGAGCAAACCTCGTCTAAGCCAGTATGAGCAGGCTGAATGATTGGTCAAGGCATGACCAGGTGTTTCTTGGGGATGTGAAAATAGGATAAGTTGGGCGCAGCCTGTGAGTTCCTCTGGCCTTAGCGGTTGCTATGGACAGGTGCAGGAGACAACTGATGGAGTGCACTCTCAGGAGTCTTGGGTAGCTTGGTAAACCGGCAATAGACTGTGGAGACTAAGTACCTCACTAAATCCTAGCCAGTACCCTTGCTCAAGTGGTCAATCATCCTCAGACTCCCCGAAGAGTTGCCTAGCTAGATCCCAGCTGGTACCTGTGTTCAAACGACTAGGCCTTTATCCCTGTGTTGCAGGCAGAAACAAGGGACTTGATTGGATCCCAGCGAGTTTTCTCTAGATTGACCAGCTAGGCCTCATCCCCGTCTGAACCTCTTAAAAATACATTCAGCACGCTCAAGTGGTTAGGCCTCATCCCTATCTAAAGCCGCTTAAAATATGTTCTACCCGCTTGAGTGGGTTAGGTCTTTATCCTCATCTGGGCCACTTAAAATATATTAAGCCCGTTCAAGTGGCTAGGCTTGTCACTAAGTACGGCAGGGTCATCAAAGCAGATTGCACCTCGTGGTATCAATAATAAGCCCCTACAGGATGCACATACAAAGAAACTAGAGAAAACATCACCAAAATACCAGAAATAACATTATTACCAACAAAAAGAGAAAACTAAAAAGGTAATACTTCATTCAGGAAGGAGTAAAGGATGATAAAAGTCGATAGAACCATGCAGCAAGAAAGAAAGACTCAAAATTCAAAGATGCCTAAAAAGCTATGTCTGTTACATAATGGCGCTGAGGAAAAAGGATGAACATGGCAGCATGACCGTAATGCATTGTGGGAGGCCAGGGTGCACTATGGATGATCAAGTCTTTCAGCAAATAATAATAGGTGCATTGGAAATTTGCATATGTAGTGACTGTTTGGGTAGGCTGAGTGCAGTGGACCAAGGATTTTATGCATGACTGCCAATCTGACAGTTTGAACCGAAAACTGATTTATATCTGATCATCCAAAAGTGCATTTAGCATTTACAAGTCTTTTGCAAGTTAAATTTGAATAAACTCTGGTACGCTGTGTTATCTTATTGCACACAAACACAGCAAATTGAATTCCCCTGACTGAAGACACTGTTGCTATCCCTCGTGATTCGGGACAAGCTTTTGCATAGCAACCACTTTCTCTGGAAAGGACTGATTCCTTTGTGCCCTTCTTATCCATTGAAAACAGTGTACCACTGCAAGGCAGTGTCTCTAGCATGGAGAATTCAAATTATGTTCACATGAATTTAAATGGCTTATTACAGGATAATGAGTGAAGAAAAAAAAAGAAACACTGCGCCAACCTGACGCCCCCCCACAGATCTCTTTGTGTTCACATATGCACATACTGCATTTTGCTAGTCAATTGATACTGGAAATTCACAACTACACTTTGTGAGGTTAAAGGTACAGTCCTTCAATTGCAGTTATCCAAATATTAACTAACAAATTGTTTGTTTTTGGGTAGTTATGGAATAAGCTCCTGTGTAATTATTCTTCCAGGAAAGCTATTATTTTGCATTATAAGAATTGGTAACTAAGGACTGAAAGGATGTAATAGATTGGTGTCCTCTTGTTTTTCTCTCCAATGGGCCACTTAAATATAAAGTGATAAGTCTTACCTAATTTCCATGTTCCCATGTAGTAGATCTGTGTACTAACAGCTAAGCAGGTGATCACATGAAGTACCGCAAAGGCAATATAGAAGTAAATTGATACAAACACCTGTTAATCAAATCAGGAAAAGGAAACATCATGAGGATGTCTACCAATTTTTGGCATATTTTCAATTAACTTTTTTTTTTATTATGCTCAGCACGTGACCTGGTATCAGTATCTAAATAACAACTGGAGTAAAATTTCAAGGATTAAAGAGGTTTCTTAAACTGTCTCTAATTCTCAAAAGAAAATGAAAAAATAAGACATAAATAACACCACATGTACATGTTGGGGCATTCACCTTAGTTAGTAATCATGCTTCTCCTTAATATTTACATTTAAAAAAAAATCATATCTGCTCATATAGCATTATCCAATTTTTAGGATAAAATGATAATATTACCTTTACTTATTAATTGTTTGACAAGAGTAATTTTAGAAGTCTTAAATGTTAAATATTAGTTGTTTGATATGCTTTGGCCTTTATGTATTGTGTAAAAGTCATAGAAGGCTTTGTAACTAGTTGGATCAAAAATGATATCAAATGTAATTTAGACAAACAACAGTTTGGTTCTCTTAAAGACAACTCAGCTGCTCACTATTTGATTAAAATGTTGGATCAAATTCATTGCGATACTGATTCGGCCAAAAACTCTGCTGTTATTGTTGTCACAGACTTTTCTAAGGCCTTTGATCATGTGGACCACAATATTCTTATTCCTAAATTAAGGGAATCCTGTGTTCTTAGATCTATCATTCCTTGGATATGTCGCTTCCTTTCTGAGCACACCCAGCAGTCTGTTATCAAAATGAGATTTCTGAATGGTGGTCTATTGATACGGGTTTTCTGTGGGGCACCAAACTGGGACCTGTTGCCTTTTTAGTCATGATAGATGAAGCCGGATCGAACATTCCTGAAGTCATTCACTATAAATATGTAGATGATTTAACACTATGCCACACATTTAGCGATGTTGTTCAAACTAGCTTGATTCAAAATCAACTTGATCGACTAAAATGAAATTAAATCCTAATAAATGCCAGGCAATGACTGTTTGTTTTAAAAAGAGCGCTATCCATTCCAGACATGAATTTAGGTGCTTCGACACTTGATCAACTAAACTGTCTTAAAATTCTTGGCATTAATATCCAAAATAATCTCAGATGGGATATCCAGGTAACCGTGATGAGTAATTCCTTTAATAGAAGGCTTTATTTGTTACGTCAGCTTAAATGTTGTGGCATATCAATCAATGATCTTGTAACTGTGTACATGCAATATATCAGACCTACCGTTGAATAAGCATGTCCTGTTTGGCATTCTGGATTGACAAATGAATGACGGGAATCACTCGAAAAACTACAAAAAAGGGCGTTTTGGACTATTTTATCCATTGATATTTCAAGTCATACGTCATATGATCATATGTGCAGTGAGCTGCAACTACTGAATGAGAACTACTTGTAATTTTCTTATTGTAGACCGTGTGTCCTATTTCAATTGTTTATAATTGTAATAGTGACATTTTAAAGAACTTGCTTTTGTTTCCAATTTTTGGAATTTTTCTAACTAGTGTTTTTTTATTCTGAGTAAATTCTTTCTTTAAGATGTTTTTTCTTTAGCAATTATTGGTAATTTTGTATGAGTGTAATCTGGCCCACAATTCAGCTTCTTGGCTGCGACAGGAGAATTAAAATAAACCAAAACCATCACATGAACACAGCATCATGACATTTTACTATTTGTCACGATGCATCATTGTATGAAAGGCACTGACTTTAATTTGACTGAATGTGAGTTTCATCAATATCGTGCACATTTAATCTCGTCAAGCCATTCAAAAACAAGTAACAGTGACTAAACGGAGGATGCATCTGCATCCTCCATTAATTATATCATGCACAATGAAAGGTACCTGTATCTTCATGAATAAAGTATCAAAGAAAATAAAGCCCCATGCATGCAGCTTTCACACTAATTTTCTGATTTTTAAAATATATATCAGCCTCGGTTTATTTTCCTTTTACAGTTATATATATTATAATGACCTCACACTTTTCAACTCTTGATTTTATGTCACTGACTCAGTGTGGAACCGCACGCCTTATAAGTCACTTCCTCTTCCAGGATGCACGGCACTTATCCTACAATTTCACTCAAGAGCCCCCTTTATACGTACAGTTGTTTATAGGTGTTTTACAAACAATTATCTCCACTGAAAAAACGACTACAACAATAAAGCAGAATAATAAAAGTTTATCTTATTTTTGGTACTGTTTGTAAAATAAAAATGTACATGTTGTTTTAATGCAAAACCATCTTGATGAACAGTCCAATATGAACAACCCCTTTAACAATGGAACAGTCCTTAATCTGTAACTTCCGTCTCAGGAGGGTTGGTGCTCTATGGCTAGAGGAGCTTGCTGCTTGCATACCCCTCATTATGTGTATTAAGATGCTTAGGAGTAGTCATCATTTACAAGAAGTCATGTCACACTCACATGAACCAACTATTTGTGGCTATTCAAAGGAGTTGTGTGAATAAAATCACCAGCATTTCATCAATATGGGCATTGTATTTTTTTACTTGCTATGCATTAGTCTATTTGATGACTCTTCTGGTCAACAGTTTGGACATCACCAACATGCCAGGTGCAGGAGCAGGTTTAAATCCCAGACTTCACTTACCAACGATCAAGCCTGCTAGTCAACCAGGAGCTGTACCAGAACTACCCAGTTTACCTTCTGGGTCAACTTACATGTACAAACCAACAATAGAAGCTACAAATCCTCCGACAACAATATCTCCTCCGAGGGAACAACCAACTACAGTGCTACAGCACATGCCAAAAACTTCAATTGCAACAACTTCTGTTCCTTCACCCTCAACTATATTTCAACAACCGAAAAGTCCTGGCTTTGAAGTAAGCTGTACTCCAGGCCTCTGCAGGAATAAAGGGAAATGTGTCTACGATAAATTTAAGCGACCTCAGTGCAAGTGTAGGCATCTATATATTGGCAACTTCTGTGAAATAGTTATCTCACCACCAAAAAACATCAGTGTGACTCAGCTCACTTCAGGAGCAATCCAGATTAGCTGGGAGATGCCACACACAACAAAGGAAATAGCAGGATATGTGGTGCAATACAATGAGTTTGGCGAAAAAGGTGTTACCTTCAGTCAAATTATTCATCCATCTGTTACACAGTTTATGCTAAGGGTAAGCTACAACAATGATGTTGGAAAATTATCATATGCTGTACAATCTATTTATAAAAATCACACGAGAGAATGAAAATGCATTTAAAATTTCATTCTGTATAATACATGTGGAAATAGATCAACATGTACATAATACCTGCTAAAAATGTTAAACTTCTTTTTATGTTCAATGCATAAATACCTGGAACAGTTTTTCTATTCCTATTGGTCAAAATGTGTCACATGACTGTGCATTAACATTTGATGATGCCTGCTGAGAAGTGATAATGCTGCTGTGTAAATCATGCACTGGCACATGGATACAAGACAGTTTAATAGAGGCTGATTGGTCAGGAATCTGTGTACGTCCCACGCTCCATGTGCTCACCAAATTCATCTAAGGGGATTCAATTTCAACTTTCATAAGGAATATACCATAAAATGATGGAGGGTGTTCAGGAAAATGAAAGTAACATTTTTGAACAAAATCGTTTGAAATCCATCATACGTTAACTTCTTTTGACTCTTTGAATAAAAAGGTATTTATGAAGGGGAATTAATATGTGCATGGCCAAGAGAACGAACGGTGATAATGCCCTCACCAGTGGCTAGGGCATTAGTCGCATCCATTCTCGTGAGCCACTCTTAAACGTACATTTAAGACTGGCCAAGTACATATTTAAACCCTTATTAACCACTTCCTGCCGGGGCATTTATCAATGTTGATGATGCTGGGGTGGGATATTTATCATTTTTTCTGTTTTCCAAATTCTTTGAAAATTCCTATCTTCATTTACTGGACACTTACAAACACTTGAAGGCATGTCTGGTGTCCACTCTAGCCTGACAGACAAAATCTGATGCCTGAGTATTTCAGTCAGGCCTGCAGCCTTGTAAAAAGCACCTAGATTTTGTGGTGTTACGTAATATTCTTTTGTTCACGAACCTGGCTCAGTGCACTTCTGACCTCTTTTCAATAGGGGCCAGATTAGCATGCAGTGGTGCTGTTTGGCTCATCTCTGTGCTGGTAGAGCGCTTTTGTCCCTGGTGGTAATCCGCTCGCTCTAAATGCCCTAAACTGTGGTGTACTGTTTCAAAACAAAGCTGGATTATCTCCACTTTTGAGAGTGAAAAAATGTCGTAATGCCCAGCAACCTGGTCTTTTGTTCTGAGTATGATCTTTTGTTACAAAGCCCTGTTCCCTTTGTCCGAGTTCGGAGACCCCGGCCATGCTTTCATCATCATTTCTGAGTTGATTTTCCTGGTCCATGTAACTTGATTATCCCCTTAAATATTCCAGCACATCTTATGGTACACCTCTTGATATTTGTTTGTCTTGTGTTTTGCAACCAAATCTCACATCTGTAGGTACAGTGCACACCAATCCATTTGTCCATATTCATTGTGGTCACATAAATCGACATTCCAGGCTTTAAAACCCTAAGAGTAGTTCACTGTTTAGGGCATTAATTTGCATTGATTACAGGTGTTCGTGGGCAATTCCTCCTTAAGTGGCGCATCTCTTTTGAAAAGACTGTCAATCATGTCAGCCGTGATATTTTTCTCGACTAGTACTAATCTGTAAGTGATGGTTTGCAAGTGTAGTACATGTTGTAAAACAATCATCATTTTCACCTGGAATTGTTTGTTTGGAAATTGCCGAAAGCACTTTCCCAACATACTGCCATTTAATCATCTCTTAGGTGATGACTTCGATTTGACCATTCTTAAATTTAAAACTAATGAAAAGAATTCGTCTGAAAACTTTAAAATTTAACCCCTTTACATCGACCTGACGTTTTACCAATATTAATGACTTGGATCCTGATCAAAACTGTTACTAAGATAATACAAAACTGCTGCAAACTGCTTGCTGACTACAGTGACTTAAAATACAAATCCCAAAATATGGCGGGCCTGATGATGTTCCAATCCCAGTAGAATCTTTCTCAAAGGCAAAATGACAAGTAGACAGAACTAGCAAACAGGGAATAAACCAAGCACGGATGAATGTAACAGGACAAAAGGAAAGGTCAAGAAAGCTGCAGGCTGGATAAAGGGCAAAGGGTAAAGGGGACTGCATGAAAGGCGTGGTTGAGCAATAAAGGGAAGTAAGGTGGGAAGAGATCAAAGAGAACATACAACGGAACTATTACTCCAAGAATTATGCCAATTCAGCATACTTTTTAGTTGACCCTTTTCTAATAAATACAAAGCAATGAACACTAAAACCAAATTTTCATGCTTTCACCAGAATATTTGAAGCATTTTAAAGAACTCCGATCAAATAACCCATTTTCTAAATATTCTCTAATACCAATTCACGTAATTGAGTTTAAGACCATTTATTATCATTTACCTGTATTTCAGATACATGTATCTTCCTTTGGTATTGAAGGTAACATTAAGGTTAAGCCCAGTTGTTCCTTCAGACGCACCAAGGTAGATCAAATTGAAAGGTTTAAAATTGATCTAAATCAAGCAAATGGGGAAATCACATCTACAGATGACCCAAATCATGCATTTGATAACTTTCACTCGCATTTTTTTGAGAGTTTATGAAAGCAATTTCCTCTATACAAAACTAATCTCAAGAAAAAAATTAAATTACGGATGACGAATGGAATTATAAACTCACTTAAACATAAAACAAACTATACAAAAATACTTCAGAAATCCAACCTCCTTTAAGTTTGCTACAAATCTTGCCATAATAAATTAACCACTATCATTAAAGTAAGCAAAGTCAAGTTTTAGAAAATAAATGTGCAAAAGATAAAAATAATATTAAAATAATTATGTTTTTAATTAACTCATTACTGAATAATGAAATACATACCCGACTGCAGATCGAGTGTGCTGAATGGTTTCACTCCGCTGAGGCAAACTACACTGTAGACAGTCATCAACTACGGGGGGGGGTATGTGTCACGACGTGTGACATCATTCAGCATCCTGAATGAAGTTGTGCTGTCCTTTCTTTCTTACAAAAACCACTGGTGATGCCTTCAGGATGTCGATTCTTGTGTAACAACCATCTTTAATTGTCTCTCAAAAACTCTTCTCCTCACTTGAAATACCTTTGGAGGATAATGGGGAGGCTGTCTAATGGGGCCTGTGTTGCCAGTGTCGATAATGTGCTGCACTATCGACATTCTTCCCAAATCCTCTGCAACTTTGGCAAAAGTGTTCTCATGTTTTACCAGAATTCATGCAGTGTTTTCTGCTTGTGTGAGGACAGGTTTTTATAACTTTTGTTGTACAGATCTTGCAAACTTTCTGATCACTTGCCAGAAGTTTGAGGGGTTGGGGGCAGCAGAGCTGACTGGGTTACATGTGTATGACGTTGGGCGGGCATGCTCTTTGCATATATGCATGACATGATAAAGATGATTGGCTTCAAAGTTTTCTAGCTCTGCAAACAGTTCAACTGCATCAACTTCATGCAGGTACCCGATGGTTGTACCAGCTTGAAGTTCAATGTTCTCAGATGAAAGGTTTATAAGTCTGACTGGAATGCCAATGTCCGTTTGAGAGGAATCGATGAGTGAACTGCCGACCACCAGGTTATGACGAAGGCTTGCTGGTTTGATGACCGCATACATGGGGCAAAGTCCATGACGATCCACTTTATCTTCTGCAACCCATTCACTGCATGCAGGAATTTACAGTTTGTTGTTTGAGTGTAATCTTGACTGCACAGGGAGGGGCTCCTTTGACTGTCCATGGAACTCAGTTACCAGCAATTCTCATGCCATGGCAAGCTTGCAGTCATAGTGATATAGACAGTCATTGCCGAGGATGCCCTCATCACTAATGGAGGCGACAATTACATCCCACTGATAGTGCTGTCCACCAATCAAGGTGTCAACCGTAGCCACACCTTCAATGGGAATAAGTTTTTTGTTTACGGTTTCCATGTTTGTACCTTTACAAAGGGGTTTGAATTCAGGGCATTTCTTAGTGGGCATTTGGCTGAAAAGAGCTGATGAAATGATGGCCGACGCCACTCCAGTGTTAACTAATAGTTCGCTTGGTGTGCTGCACATCTGCACATGTGAAACCGCAGACATGCGTTTAATTTGCTGTCTTCTTTTAGATGGTGTTCTGTTCATTGGGACAAACCAATGCCAGGCCAGACGACACAGTCCTTGTTAGTTTTCTGGCGGTATGACAATGACCTCCTTTAAAGAAGCCGCTGTTTCGGCACACTTGTTCGCACAGTAGCCGGGCTTGTCACACTTGAAACAAGTGACGTCATCGGTTTTCTGCTTGTTGGCTTTAATAGGTTTGGCAAACTTCTGTTTGCTTCCATGGGCTTGACGGGTTTGTAGCTGTTAACAGGCTTTTTTTTATCAGTTTGATGATTCCATTCAGCGGTCAGTCGAGGTTGTCCCGGAACTGTTGAAACTGCTTCGTGCTGACAAACACACTGCCAGCCTCAGGAGCTGTTTGCACGGTGTTCCCACAATGTGACTTACCAGAGCTTGTGGTATCATGGAGGCTCAGGAAATAGTTGACTGCTGTTGTAGCTTCACAAGACTTGGGGTTTGTCATGCCGACAGAAGCTAACCTTCTGGTCAGAGAGGGCTTTCAAAAAGTGGCAAAGAGCAATGTTCTCCCTGG